>NW_020537646.1:3221785-3238665 GCF_003426905.1 Ctenocephalides felis
ATAGTGTTGAGAACTACAAAGTTAACACATGTGATACAGACATATATAATATGTATCACTATGGGAAATGATAAACATGTTTGTTCGATACATGGGTAAGTTTCTGTATTTCATTGTGCAGTATAACATAAATGATAATAGTTATTTATCTATGATATAATTATTTTCTCAAGTGAAAATCGCCTTCTGTGGGCATTGTTGCAACAAGATACAAATATTTATCCATCCTAACCCAAGATCTCATAAAACAGCATCCCAGCGGTCAACCACATTACTTTTGGTATAATAATACCTTCATACCTTCTAACCCAAATGACGAAAAACTTACATTGACTAATATTACACTGTCTTCAATAGATATTTCATTTGTTCTTTGAGTAAAACATATTTTAAAAACACTACTCATGTAGTGTCTAAATTTGTCCAATAATTCCAGCATATGATGAATTATACTGCTTCGCTCATATGTCAGAAACATAACAATTATGTTGAGAAATGTGATATGGTGAATCCATAAAATAGATAAACATCCGTCGGAATGAATGAAGTTAATTTTCGTTTTCCCAATTTCCATCCCACTAATTTCCAAATTTCTACCACTAGTTCGGACGTTGACACTGAGCCGCACCTCGTTTGCTATTTGAGGTGTTGATTATCGTTAATGAAATGCTCATTCAGGTGAACGTGTGTGCTAACGAGGTATAGGTGTCAAATATTTTCATAAGATTACCATCGAGATATACAGAGGAATATTGAGATATATAGAGATATATTTTTGTTATTTGGATTTGTGCTGCTACTTGGATTTATGCATCAGGTAAAAATGGGTATCAGTGGGAACTGATACTTGGATTAAAAATTAGTTTTTCAAGGTAAATTAGCACTTGGTGGGCATTGCTACAACTTACTGGTGGGTATAATTAGTGTTGGATAAGATTAAATAATAAAAATCTATAATATATAGAGATAGGTAAGACGTTGGGTAGTCATCAGTAGTCGTCTAAATCAGAGAAGTTCGAGTACAACAGGCTATAGAACTATTTTGAGTATAAAGCTAGACAACTATATTTAAAATTAATGAGTTCTCTGTTTTCGAGGAGTTTGCTAATGAATTTGGGTGACTGATTAGCTTGTTTCTATACTTATGTGCTGTTTTTGTTATTACTTCATTTATGGTAGGTGTATTCATGTCAACATGAATCAACCAGTTAGGAACATATTTTGGAGCTCCAAAGGCAATTTTCAAAAATTTGTTTTGAAATTTCTGTATTATTTCTATATTAGTCTTATGAGTACTGCCCCACAATTGTATACCATAGCACCAAATTGGTGTAAATTTCAAATTCAGATCCAGAAAAGTTTATGCTGATGAATCGCCATTACCTAGAAATCGCTATTCAGCATATAGGGCGAAAGATTACATTAATCGTAATATTATGTCCATGAATATTTGAGAAGTTGTTTTTATTTTTTCTTCTGATTTTCTGGCATAAATTCTAATTCAAAATTCCTCCTTCCCAGTTAATATTCTTTAAATTACGATATAGTGTAAATTGGCCATCACCTCACGAAGCTTATTACACTGGCAGAGGCGTCAACTGAGCGCTTGCTCTCCATTCATGTTCCATTAGTGTTAGTTATTCATTCTGTTTATTAAATATTTAATAGATTCCCCTGACATTACATGCGGGTATCGGTATCTGACACACATTGTATGCTTATAATATGCAATGCACTTACTAAAGGTAAGAGGTATTAAACAGAAACTTTTGGAAAAAACGAGCAAAGTTATGGAGAAAATGAGAAAATTTAAAAAATGGTGCATGTGGCAAGTTCAGCAGCCATTTCATCACAAAGGATGAGGATGAAATACTTTTAGAGAAAATTACAAATCACTTATAATATGCAATGTACTTACTAAAGGTAAGAGATGTTAAACAAGAACTTTTGGAAAAACGAAAAGAATAATGGAGAAAATGAAAAAATTAAAAAAAAATGTGATCCGTCACAAAGAATGAGGAAGGGATACTTGCAAAAATTGCAAAAATAATCAAGAAAATGAAGAAAGTGAAAATGTTGATGATATAAGTATACACATTTCTTGTGTATTTAATAAGCTATTGATTTCAAATGCAATGCAGATTCATAAAACAAAAACTTTTGAAAAACAAAAGCAACAATCAAGAAAATAAAAAAATTTAAAAAAGTGGTACATCTAACCTGTGACTAAAGAGCAGCTTATTCGCTCATGAAAAATACTCATTCTAAGATACTTTTAAAAAACCCACAAGAGTAATAATGAAAATAATGAATAGTATTTATAAGTGATAAGTACTTCACAAATTATCTGCTGAAGAGAGCATAAAAATAAAAATTTGGCCAAAATTACCACAAAATGAGAAGTAAATAAATAATCAGGCTAATAAGTATATTAATTAATAGTTAAGCTAAAAGTAGTAATAAACATTAATGACAACTTCAATAACATTTTTATATTCCTCATATATTATAATTTTAATGGACCAAATGTTACTATTAAAATAGTCCATTTTACGAGAAACTTATGGATACCAATAGAAAATAATTTTGATTTAGTGTTTTATAGACCTTATTGATTTTTAAAAATATTAAAATGCGCATTTCAAATTAATATCTCCATGTATCATCAACAAATATAATAAAGAAAATTTAAAGTGTTATAAAAATTTATGATATCTTAATATCTGTATATTTATGTTGAGAAAGGCCATATTTCTTCTTTTTTTTCCAAAATAAAATAATATAAAAACTCTAGTAGTAGAATTTATTTTTAGAGATGAAGAATATTAATAATTGCATGGTTATTACATAAAGCACATCTATTTAAAAAAAAAAAATAATCGAAAAATTAGAGAATTTATTTCTATATTTTCTCCGAACTTGTATATAATTTTTTTAAAAAAATCAGGGGAAATGTGTCTCAAATTTACTATACATATATTAACATGTCATGAATTAATTTTTGTATACATCTTACATTTCCATTATATTTTATAGATGTTAAAAATTCAAGGAAATGATTTTACGATTTCATAAAAAGTCCTTATTAATTTTTAATAAATATTACTATGCACATTTTAAAATAATATCTCCAAGTATCACCAACAAGTATAATATAGAAAATTTAAAGTCCTATAAAAATGTAAGAAATATACAAAAGTAATTTTACGATATGCTAATGTAAAATGTATATTTATTTTAAGGAAGGCTATATTTCTTCTTTTTTTGCAAAATAAAATTATATAAAAATTCTAGAATTCTATAATTTATTTCTATATATGTAGAATGTTAGGAGAAACAAATTCTTTATATTACTCGATTTTGTATATAATTTTTATTTTTAAAAATAGAAAGTCCCACTATCTACTTTTTATTTTCAAAAATAAAAATTATATAAAAAATCGAGAAATATAGAAAATTTATTTCTTTTCCTCGAATTTTTATATAAATTTTTAAAAAAATCAGAAGAAATATGTCTTAAAATAATTATACATATATTAGCATGTCATAAATTCATTTTTTCATATATCTTACAATTTCATTATATTTTAAATTTTCAAAAATTGGAAGGTTTTCAAAATTAGGAAAAAAATATGTCAGTTGGCAATAATCGCAATTTCATTTTATATTGTCCTCATATCCTTTTATAAAATAAAAACAATTTCGTAAAAAAATTTAATATCGTTACTTCAGACTCTAGTCATTTTCAATAAAATTAAATTAGTTACATTGCTAAAGTTATGCGTAGCTGTTTCATTTCATGACAATAACAGAAGAAACTAGCTGTAAGTGGAATTCTGTCTTAAGGCAATTAAGGCATCGTGCCTTAAGGCAAGTTGCTGGAACTTCCCGTGCCAAAAATTATTATTTTTTTAAAAACGATTAACATTTTTGAAAAAATTTCACTTCGAAAAAATAAGATTTTTTAGAAATTTTAAATCGGACAAAAAATTACTTTTTTTTGAAAAAAAAATTTTTTTTTTAAAAAAAATTTTTAAACAATTTTTTTTTATAAAAATTTTTTTTTGGAAAAAATGTTATCTTCATTTTGATATATTTTGGAAGATCTGAACTTTTTTCAAAGCAATCGTACTGCTTTAACTGCATAGAGCCTAAATATAGAAGCGCGTAAGCGCCGCGTCGCTGTCTAACGGAAAAACAATATTACGGAACCCATAGGAATGTAAACAAAACTTAAACTTATTGTTAAAATCTCAATAAAATATCTGATAATTTGATATGCATATGTCTAATGTCTAATGATTATTGTTGACCGCCAAATGTTATTTTTTTTTAGTTTTTTTTACTAGATCTCCGAAACCGCTAGACCTATCTTCATGAAAATTTGATCAAATCTTCATCTTATTAATACAAGTAAAATGTTTTTTGAACTATACAAATCGGACGCTCCGTGCTCTTAAAAACTGAGTTACCGTTTTTGGCACTTTTTGCCCCGTATCTCCGGAACGGCTAGAATGTTTTTTGAATTATTCAAATTGCTTCATCCGTGTTCCCGAAATCGTCGACAAAAATTTGTATCCGAACACACACACATGCACGCACACACACACACACATGCATCAATTTTCTCCAAGGTATGCCAACATATTCAGAAACCATACCAGATATATAAAAATTTTCATTTTCGATTTTTTTGCGATTACTTACCCTATGGAAAATTAATTATAAATAAATCAATTTATCATCTCCAGAACTTAACAATCGTCATTTCATTTCGAATCAAATTCCAAAAAAAAAAATAGTTATTTACCCAAAATTGAAAAAGTGCTCCCGCATAGTCACAGTCTAAACGCATTTGCAAATAATTCTGTGCGACATTTTCACTTATACTGTGCTCAGCTTGGCGGCATTTTCACATTTTTCAATAATTTTCACAAAATTGGAAAAGTGCTCCAGTACACAAACAGTCTAAACGCACTTGGGTAAACATTTGTACCAGAGTGGCGCTTAGACTGTTCCTAGCTTGGGTGATTTTTTGAATTTTTAGTCCAAAATTACAAAAAAATTTTTTGAAAAAAAATTAGAAACAAAAAATTTTTTTTTCCAAAATCAATTGTTTTGTTGAAAAAAGCAGAAAGTTCTTTGAATCATTTAAATCGGACGCTTAGTTCTCTCAAAAACAGCCATTTTTTTAAAATTTAGCTCTGTAACTCCGAAACCTCTGGGCCTACCTTTGCCAAAAACTAATCAGCACATCTCCCTATCAATAGGAATCGAATGTTTTTTAAACCATTCAAATCGGTTGATCCGTTCTCTCAAAAATTCGCTTTCTATTTTTTGCACTCTTTGCTCCATATCTCCGTAACGGCTGGACCTGCCTTTGCCAAAAACTAATCAGCACATCTCCCTATCAATAGGAATCGAATGTTTTTTAAACCATTCAAATCGGTTGATCCGTGCGCCCGAAAACGTGGACGAAAAAACGCGGACATACAAAACACACACACACACACACACACACACACACACACACACACATCCATTTTTTCTGAAGTATGCCAAAATGTTCAGAAACCTTCAAAACGTCGAGAAATGTAAAAATTTTCAATTCCGATTTTTGGACGATTACTATAACTTACCCTACGGCAAGTTAAAAATATAACATTATATTTAAAAACAGTATCCTGAGGCACATTTACTTTGCAACTTACTACCATAATAATATTATTGCCTTGTATATAATATTATCCTGCATAGCATCATAAAAAACCTTTATTACTTGTTATATGTTTTACGTTCAGACCAGACGACATCATCAATTTCTTTTATATTTCTAAACACAAACCGAACACGGGAAAAATATTATGATATATTACTTCGTAAAATACTTTGTTTTTGGTTCACGAATGGGAATCAACATTGTTTCTCTATAGAGAAGTAAATATTTAGAATTGTATCAATTTCTGCTTGAGTGAAGAGCAATTTCGAGAAACACACTGATGGTAGTACCTCGTCTGACCTTTTTATATTCTTCAGCTCATATATATTTTGTACAAAATAGTAATTAAACTACAAAGATTGACCCATTTCCATCATACTATTTAAACCTAGAATAAAACGCAATTACACCTTACAATGACTCTGCGCACTCCTGCAAAATAATTATAGTTCGTATTTCATTCCTCTCGAAAAAAGTTTCCACGTTTATGAGTTTTTGTCGTTAGCCTTCAAATGAAATATGTTATAATTGCTTTCCATATTGTGGGACATAAATTTATATCGAATAATTTGAGATCTAACATTGACGTCCTTCTCAAAGTTTAATTGAATTCAATTTTATGTGTTGCGAAATGCGCCATAAATAAGCAATTGCGAAATTTATAGGTTTTCGTTGGAACATTATTAGCGCTGTAACAAATTAATTTTCTGCATTCAAATTAAACGGTTTTATTTCCGTCGAGAAACAATATATGATTGATATAGAAATTAATTTAAAATGAAATATGTTGGATAATTAGAAAATTCGAATTCGATTCGGTAATTTGATTTAGATTTCAAAACGTGATCGCGGGAAAAAATAAAATTGGGTCGTTTAATGAACAACAATTTTGTGCTTTTAAAGAAGATATTTCATTTTTAGTTAAAATAAAATTAATAATTCTACATTTTTAATATTAATTAGTAGAAAAGTGCAAAATAATTAGCAAAAAAGCGCAAAATTTTTCGTCTAAGATTTAGCCTAAAATCCTAAACGATTTTTAAAAAATCAAAAACTATTCGAAAGATATTGGTGAAAAATCGTGCTGATTAGTTTTTGGTAAAGATTTACTAGGCAGTTTCTCCGTAATTAATTGTAAAATATTTTTTCCGCGATTTCAATGATTCTTGAAATTCCACTCATAAATTAATAAATAGACTTCTTATTGATTCAGTCGATTATTTACACATGTTGAGAAGTTCATGAAACTTGTCTTAAGGCTACTAGTTAGTTTACTAATTGAATCCATTAAATATAATGAAACTGCTCACGTTACTTCATACAAAAATTAAGTAAGTATTAAATTATCAGATAAAAGAAATAAAAAGTGTACTTATAAATTATTATATAAGCTTTTTACTGATTAAGTCCATTATTCACATATGTTGGGAAGTTCATAAAATTTGTCTCAAGCACAAATGTTTGCTTACAACTTGTTTGCTTATTAATTGAATATTCATTCACTTGTCTGCTTATTAATTGAATATTCATTATTCACTATTAATCAAATATAATAAAATTACTCAAGTCACTTAATGCTAAAATTAAGTAAGCATTAAATTTGCGTCAACATTTGATTGAATTATGAATTATTACTATGCAACTGCTTCAATACCAACTTTGATGAATAACTGATGATGAATAATTCATTATTATGTCTAAGTTTAATTGTTACAACTGCTGAACTGAATCTTTTTACCATGCATAATTCTGATATAATTTCAAGAACAAAACTCAGGAACTTTTGTATATAAAATTTGTTATAGAAATCGCATTTGCAGCTCAGCTGCACAGTTAAACTTTGCATTATTATTCTCGCTCCTAATTCATATTGTTATACAAACATAGTTCGAAACAAGAGCTTGTTAACTAACCGAGAAACTTCGTGCAACAAAACTATAGACAGAAGTTCTCGGTCTCGAACTCGGTGATGCAGCCAACATTCATTGTAATTTATGCTGCCAGTTAAACAATTCATTGTGCTGTTTTTCTTTGTTGAAAGCCATAGAGAAATAGTGAATAAAACTTTTTTAGTCGCCAATTTGTTCCCGGAGTTTGTTCGCAGAACGAGTTCATTGTTGGAGGAAATAGTGGGAAGGATTGGCCAAATTGAGGTCCGGGGGGGGGGGAATAAAATACTTGATGTCTAATCGGATATAAACTATATTTTACTGCTATTTGTTTTAGCAATTTTCTATGAAAATTGTTTATTCTGAGGCATTTCCCCCAGTACGTTTGATAAATATTCTAATCAAAATGGTAAATAATAGTCAAAGTGGTGACAAGAATTATGCCATGCATAATTAGATATGACACTATATTTATTATTACTATTTCCAATAAAAAGCCAATTTAGATCATATGCTAAGCTTACAAAATTGTAGCAATTTCAATTATTATAACTTATTTTCAGAAATTGCTCTCACAATCAGAACGAGTTCATGGATCCAATGGCTACAAGAATTGGAATTAAGATCCAAGTGCAAATAAAGCACTCTCTACATCTAATCCTATACACATATATCTTTTATTACATCAACAAATAATATGTTAAATCTAAAAAATATTTCAATTTGAACTATTAAGATTTTTTTGGGAGTTGAAGACAAGGTGCCTATATTGACAAGCTTATGCCCGAAAGCTCTCCAAGAAAAATCGCTTATATCGTTATTTTTTACTAATATTTAAATGACTATATCAGGACCAATCATGAAAATTTATTGTAATTATGAAATTATTATCGCAATTACATAGGCACCTTTTAAGGGTGGTATATCCCAATAATAGATCCAGAAAAATAGGCCAGATCTCTCCCAATGTAAATTTTACTTTAGAATGGACGAAGGGATTTATATTTGAAGAAAGCCAACTCTAGTTGGCCAACCTAGTACAGTAAACTTATTTTTGTGGTTTATTCTTCACATTAAAAATTTGTTAAATTCGAGACACACATGTGCTAGGTAAATATTACAAAATAGTCAGAATTATGTGATTTACTACTATTTACTACAATTAAGTTATATTTGTGTTAAATAACTCCAGATATTTTTCTAGAAGTCTTAACTAGAATTTGGAAATTATATTTACTTACAATTCTGGCCCATTTTCTAAGTCATGCATGCATATTACATATCCATTCGGTGGCAGTGCATCCAAAAGACAAAATGTACAAGACTAGCCAGAAGAAAATATTTATGGTCAATGGAATTGACTTCCCAGTCACTTACTTAGACCATTGAAAATTGGAATATTAGAAATAGAAGCATTGTTGATATATATATATATATATATATATATATATATATATAAACAAGAGTGTTCGTAAAGCAGTGGCAAGAGTCTAGATCTTGCAACCAAGCAATTTGAAGTTAAAATCTCGTAGTACTTACAACCTAATATCAAGTGATAATGGTAATCGCCATCACTTGAAAATACAGATCACAATTACTAATGACTGCAAAATATCAACAATTTGGATGTAAGTAAAAATTTCACCAAAAGACTTTTGGGCTGCGTTCTAATGAAACTAGATAATAGAAAACGTATCACCACTGTTCATAGAAGACCAAGAGCAGTAATGATTAATAGTAAAGTAATATTAGTATATATTAGTATCATTTGCAAACATTCAAGAATTCTTTGAAAATTAATGTAAACTAAAATGTACAGTGGTAATGAAAAAAATAGCAACTTTTTGTAAGATCTATGATAAATAATTCTAATTATATAAATATTTTTGAAATATTATTTATACAGTGTGTGTGAGATTTATTAGTAATTTTTGATGATGTTAAGTCAATCTTATTTTTATGAAGGTCTTTATAAATAGCACCTCCAGATCATCATGTAGAGTTTTATTACTTACAAGCCAGGGTGCACTTATCATCAATCTGAATAGTTTGATTAGGTCCGCTTTACCAATGCCACATGAGATTTACTAGAGAAGCCCCAAAGCTCTTTACCGTATGACCAGATAGAAATTATTGATGTTTTATAATTCGAGATTTTGTTTTCGAATGCTAATTATAAATTATATCCGATAAGCCGAAAGTTTCCTCGCTCTGGATTTGATAGTTTTGATTTTTGTTGTGATGTGATGTTTGCACGTTTGCGGTCTATATGCATACCTAAGTATTTAACATAATCAGCACTTGGTAAACAAATCTACTCCATGGTGTGTTGTCTTGTTGAATGTAAATTTTATATGATTCGAAGTTCTCTCATTGATTTTTACTCGCTATTTTTTGTTAATTATTCTATATCATTTAGATGCCTTTGCAAAATTGACGAAGTCATACATGCATCAACGTTGTTGAAATAACTGCAATGTCCTTAATCCTTAATTTACCTGCATGAATCGAATAGGCAAAGCTCTAGGTGTGTTTGATGTAAACCTGAAAAGCCTTGACATTTGACGGTTAAACTTTCGATCGCGCTATCAGCTGTCATCGGCAAAACCCTGTAACGAATATTCCGGATCGCGTGCGGGCGAACAAATTGACGACGACGAATAATGCATATCGGGAAAAGCATCATACCTTGGTGAAATAATACGAGATTAATGTTTCGACACTTGATTAGAATCGGTAACTAGGTAAAGGTAACTCAAATTTCATATGAGTCATTATATAAGTTAAGGAAATAAACTCAAACAATAGGAAGGGATAGACGATAAATCTAATTTATTTTCATATATGGATCAAAAATATGCTTCCAAGTAAAAACAATACTTCCCAGACATTGTCATCTAAGTTTTATTTTTTTATTTTATTTTCAATATCCATGATAATACAAAACAATCCTATGAGCTATTTGGCTTGTATCATTCACTCACACACAAACACACATACTTTTATATTACAAACACACATATAAATAAATCTAATTTATGAGCACATAATTAGTATCGATACCGATGAGTTAATTAAATTTTATATAATTTTTTCAAATTATTATTGAATAATGAACTTGTTTTATTGAAATTTTATTAATAAAATTTATCATCAACATGTTTTTTTATAGTTTAGTTGTATATCAATTTTATTTACATTTGTTTAATATAATAATGGTATTTAAAATACCGATATTGTAATTTTTTATCGGTATTGCATTCCCTAATGAGTACAGAGTGTCGCAGAACTCAACGTGAAGCCGAAACGGGGTAATAGTAATGATCATAGCAGTCATAAAAAAACAGAAAAAAAAATATTTGAAAATATTGCAAACTAGAGCTTTTGTTAATATGTGACTATTTTTCGGTTATTGCGGTTAATTTTTATTGATTTCGTCCATTAAATGTAATTATACATAACATTTATAAGATCATCGTTAAAAATGATGATACAATTGCCCTGAGTTTACAACAATTAAGACTTATCATTAAACAATGAATTTAAAATTTGAAAAATTAGTCAACTTTGAGAGGCACTTCTCAAAATGCACTGAAGGGTGTTGCCATGTTTCATCAATAGTTGGCTCATTTGATCAGTATTGTAAAATGATCAAGTACTTCATACTTTTATAACAAAAGAATTCTCACAAAACATTTCTCTGAAAGATGGTCATATATTCACCAAAGCTTTTAAAAGCTTGCACTCAAAAGCTCATAATTTTCAAACTACTCTGAGATTTTTTATTTTAATTTTTTTTTGGGTTGCATTGTGGTTGTCTTTTAAAAATCTTACGTTGTCTCCTGAAAATTATCGAAAAGGTGAACTTCGAGTACAACTGCTCATAGAAATATTAAGTTCTGATGTCTGAAAAAATATATAGTATCTTATGTTATGGTTTACAACTATAGGCACAAGTGTACAAGTGCATGCAGTATAAAAAACCCAAATGGCACAATCTAAAATACTAAGGGCTGTTGAAAACATTTAGAGAGATCTCAGGTTAAAGAGATCATCATAGAAAAGAGCATAAAATTTTACGACAACATGGAAAACCATCCAATTGCACTAAGATAAAAACTGAATGAGCTACTAGCGAGTAAAAAAGTAAATTAAAATAGTCCATAGATCTAATAAAATAAAAAAGCCAAAGCACCTCTCTGAGCAAAAATGTCTTACAGGAGAAATTGTTACATAACGTTATATACTATTTGCCCTTGATTTTCATCATTGTACTTATAATGATACATTGTACTTTTATTGATATTTTTGTCAATTTATATTGTTTAAAAAAATTATTTGTGTTCACTGATTCCCAGACTATACCTAAATGGTGCAAATAATAGAATAAACATGATTATTGATAGGGATCAATTGTGACTTATAATTTCGTGGATGCTATATGTAGATTTTATTTTCACAGTATTATTAAGAAAACAAATTAGTGAAGAGTGTTTATAAATTATTAAAATACATTTGTGTACTTGTATGTTCTTCGATTAAAAAATAGAATAATATCAGTGTCCCCCTTAAGCGCAGAGAATGTCCGAATTATATATAATTAAACCGAAAAACAGAAAAATTAGAACGTGACTTCAGGTCGAAAAACATATTTTGCAAACTCATGCATTGCCATTAATCTTCTCAGCGCTTTTGGAAATTTGCATAACGTAATAATGTTTACATTACACACATCAATTTTGCTCGTCCTATTACGCCTCTAGCAGATATGGCACATGTGCTTAAATCAATTTTAATTCAACTATAACATCGATAAAAAACTGGATAAAAAATTCAATGTGACATTGTGAAAGCAGTTAAGGCTAAAAAATATGCAGTTTGTATTCAGCTTTTGACGACAAATAAAATCACAATGTAGTTTATCAAACTGTGAAAACATTTTTGATGTGATTTGTTGACATGGTATAGTGCGAGAAATAATTGGAAAATATTGCATGAAAAGTATTTGCCATTTGATATTTTGCAAATGAAACAATTTCAATCTTTTGTCTAACTAGTGTGAATTTTTAACGAGTAAAGAATATTATTAGTCAAAAATAAATTAAACTAAAAGAAAAGCTTGTCGTTTTTTAAGTCTTTCAAATTGAAGATAAATTCAATTTAATTAAAAAATCCTCATCAAATAGAATAGAAGCACAATGTAGAATATAAGAGTTAAATACTTCTGAACCTACTTAAATATTTTCCAGAATACTTAATAGCATTATAGAATCTCCTGCGTCCTGTCTGTGTTGAAGCTGAAATTTTCCATTACTAAATTCAGGTCTATTTTGAGTGTGGGAATATTGATATACATATTTCAATATATTCGATTATTTAATTATAACTATTATATACTTTTATTTTCTTGCTTCCCATTTATATCAACAAGAGTATCAATTATTAATTACAACCGTTTGAGAAATAGAGAAGA
The DNA here is from genome assembly GCF_003426905.1 of Ctenocephalides felis. Lineage (NCBI taxonomy): Eukaryota > Metazoa > Arthropoda > Insecta > Siphonaptera > Pulicidae > Ctenocephalides > Ctenocephalides felis. Next base: position 3,234,867 of record NW_020537646.1, read on the forward strand.
CTCAATTTCATAGACAACATTTTTAACAGTCCAATTTTTAGGAAAACACTCAATTTCAAAAACAAAAAATTATAAAATCAAATGGACTGCATACATGTTATTCGGATTCAATAACATAATAAAGCTATTTTTAATACAATCTCTAAAATTTTCTAAATTAAACCGAGAACTCGTTCTTCACGTTCTGATTAATATCGATTTGCGAAATGGAGCAGAGTTAGAGAAGAAAATTGATCTACTTTTTTTAATTTCAGAAAACAACTTCATTGCAGCTTCAGTACATATATATTAAGTTGAACAATTTGTCTGTGAAACGGTTGAACAAAGAATTGAGAAATTGGATGCTCTCTGGCAAATTGCACATGAATGCAATTGCAGTAAATTATTTTATAGGAGCAGACAGCAGAATTATGAACAAGCAAGTAATTAGTACAAAAAATAGATAATTGATACATATATTCATTAAATTAAATTTCCAAGATAAAAATGCGACAATTTATACGGAATCATTTATATACATTAATTTAACCCTTTCCACTCGCAAATTAAAGAGTACTTTGCCGCCACAGCGGCTCCACCTGAGTGGAAAGGACTAAAATCAAGCGTTTTGATGCTGAAGTTGTTATTTAACTGCTCAAGTAATAATATAATATAGATCTAATTATATTTCATCGGGTTCAAATTCACGTTTTGGACAACCTGATATCAAGCAGTAGAAATATCCATTTTCATTGGAATAAAAGATCAACCAAAAAATAGCGTGTTACTTCTAATATAAAATACAAAAATTAGGCCCCTGAGTCTAGGAGTTGTATCATCATAGTAGATTATATTTGGCTGATGTTTAAAATCAATCCAAAGTTTAAAAAAAAAATTTTTTTAATAAATTAAAGGATTAATTTAATATGCTAATATGCTTACTTGTCTTATATATTATTTTGCTCATATGTATTCAATATAAAATATTCAAATATATTCATTTGTAATTTGTTTTATGTAAAAGTGTGTAAAAGTTTGTTTAGTCATTTATGTAAAATGAAACATACAATTAAATGATCAAGCAAAATTCTCAAAACAATAGAATTCCAACAATTTACAAATGAAATCCCATTTCTGTGATTCAGATTCATTAATGAATTAAAGGTCTAGAGAGGGTTTCAGACATGTGATATATGAGATTTGTACCAAATTCTCGAATCTTTCGATTAAGAGAAAATATATTTCGTTGTTTGGATGAATTTATAAAAGAAACCTTTACCCAAAATGTGGCTAAAACTATTTTTCAATATTTATTTTAAATGTGACTTTGAACTGAAAAAGCTGATGCATATACCTACAATAAAATTCTATTTGAAATGCCACAACTATACTATCTTTAAAATAATAAAAATAGTATTGACGAATTAAAAAAAAAAGGAATTCAAACAATTATTACATAAACTATAAAACTTCATAGTAAATTATGTGTATATACACTTTTATTTTTTTTATTTTAAGCTTTGTTAATTGAACTTTAGAGGTATGGTAATATTTTTTTCAAGATAAACGTTAAGAAGATTTTTTTCAGATTTTATTTCTGATACTAAATAGTATATTTTATTTCTTATACCATTTTTATTAATATGTTAGTTTAAATAAATCCATGTAAAATCTCTAGAGAAACCTGTTTTACATTCGTAAAATTCAAGAAAATAAAAAACGTATAAAAATTCTTGTACCTCTCGAACTAGAAAAGAATGAATAACAGCTCAACTATAAAAAATTTAATTAATTCTTTGTTGACTTTAATCAAATGAATTCTCTACATTTCAAAGTTTATTATTCTATAGAAATCTTTTATTGCGTAAAATCTATATGGAGCAAGTCCTGAATATATTTTCAATATTAAATAAAAATATAATGAAAACTTTGCCTAGAGGTAGATCCATGATGTGACACTATCATAATTTCAATTTATTTGATACTCTTGTTCAGAAAAGATGTTTTTTTTTATAATTATATATATATATATATATATATATATATATGTGTGTGTGTGTATAAACTTAAATTCTCAGAATTTGTGTATATATTTATAACCACAAACATTCTTCTGCTATTCACTTAAAATTCAACTTTTATTACAATTTCGTGATTTGGCTACAGTCAAAATCTTTATATTAAACAAAGCACGTTCTTGTCGAAATGTTCAAATAAATACTGTAAATAATAGTTCCTGGTTTATTCAGAAAAGTTACTAAACAATTATTAAAATCTACTGCGTAATAAAATTTATGTTCATACAGACACTTATGAATAAATAATGGTAAGATGTTTTTAAATTTTACAACAATATTTTTTTTTATTTTCTAGACAAATTATTTGTGTCATATGAAAAAGAAATATTCTATAAGTAATATGCATTTGTTGGTAAATTTCAAATTCAAACATTATAAAAACGTTATAAAATTTAAGAATATTATCTAATAATTAAAATTTGCAAGCTAAATATAGAACAAGGCTGGATCCTGACTAGAGCACCATTAATTAATATAATTTTAATTACAAATTGCTGTTTAATTACCGATATATATTTAATAAATGAATGTCATCTACCATATGAATTTATAACACTATCAAAACTAATTTTCCTTAATAACATTATTTCACCACCAGAAAGCACGTGTCGTTCGAACACGTCATAAATAATAAACATTAACGATATTCTAATACCGTGGAAAATTTATTCATTTACATACTAAAGGGTATGAAAATTACAGGGTGCGATAACCTTTGCGTGCCATCCATTATCAATTTCCAAACAAACAATGCAACTTGCCACGGAAAATTCAAACAGAATAGAGGAAGATTTCTGATAATTCAGGACTTCTAATTTATCTAATTATAATAATATAATATAGTATATATATATATATATATATATATACATTATATAAAAAATAAACTTTTGGAAAGCTGAAAAATATTTTTTACAAAGAGAAATATAATTTCTAGTCCTAATTGCCTTCTGGTTCTATGGAAAAATCTGACAAAATTTTCTGAACAAATTAGTATCTCGAATGTAAATTTTGTGCTATCGGAATTTTTAATACTTAGTACTGAAAAGTAAATCGGTTTCAATTTATATATGATTCTTATTTAACTATTCAACAAAAACTTGAAGAATAACCGAGGACACTAAAGAAAATTTAAAAAAAAATCATAGAACTTCTAGGATTTTCTGAGAAAATCGGGATAAATCTGGGAAATTTACTATTCGTCGTTTTTTTCCAATTTTGTGAACATCATTTTCCAAAAATAAAAAAAAACGAACGAAAGCTCTTTACCCTCTTGTGGTAAAGAATGCCATAAGTAGGTTTATTGACCCCAAAAATTCACACATTTATATTTGGTTAATATTCAAGAAACCCAAGAAAAATTGAAAAAAAAGTCATAGAATACTTAGGATTTTCTGAAAAAATTCGAGATAAATCTGGGAAAGTCTACTATTCGTCGATTTTTCCAATTTCATAAACATTATTCTTCAAAAAATCGAAAAAAATTAACTGAGCAAAAGTGCTCTCTTGTGGTAAAGAATGCCATAAGTAGATTTATTGACTCCAAAAATTAACACATTTACATTTGGCTGGTAAATAAATAATATTTTTCTTGTTTCTTTAATACAATCGAAGGTTGATATTTAAATATATAGAATAAAACCTATAAGAAGGCGCTTAATAATCACGTGAGCGATTTCTAAGGATTTATAAATTATATTAGTTAAAATTAAAAAAAATGATAAATTTTAGATTTTTTTAAA
>NW_020537646.1:3239665-3280415 GCF_003426905.1 Ctenocephalides felis
TAATAATGAAAACTTCGTCATTGTTAAATGGTGAGGATTCTCATTTTTCCAGCTTGTATTTTCAATTCATAGAATGAAATATAATAAATGAATTAAAATAAATGAATGGAATATGATAAATGAATTGAAAAGGATAAAAATTGAGTTAACGTAAGAAATCCAATAGAACTTAGAGTTTTTTATTGTATCATTATTGAAATTGTATATGTTTATTTTTCAGCAAAATATATAAGTTTATTATTCTGCACATACCATATAAAAGCGTAGAATTACGATTAAATAGTTTTAATTCTTCATTATATATATATATATATATATATATATATATATATATATCTGCATATATATCTGGAAATTGCATTTTGTTACATTGTGAAAAATAATTCGCAGAATCAACTGCGCATTTTCATACACAAGCTTTACTACAATAAATCCCGCTACAAAAAAGAGCTGAATGGCAAATGCAATCATATGGAAAAAGTAATGTAATTTACATACAAATAAATAATGGTTACATAATATAGGTAATATATTTTACAAATTTTTTCTTTTTTATTTATCCATCAGCCAGAACTAAATTTCTATCCACTATGCAATATGTAAATCGAGTACCTTGGTGGAGCAAGAAGCTCCTGGCTCGATAAGAGGACTATAGAGAATTGCTATCCTCTACCAAAGGATTAGTTGATCTTTTATTTGCAACGTTCGTTGGAAACACGGGTTATAGATCGATTGAAAAACATTGAAGGATTCATAAATCTCAAGAACACTCACCGTGATATCTTCACATTGGATACTTTGGATGAAATACTGAGGAGTGATCGAGATTGCTAAGACTAGACGTCTTGTGAGAAATTCGCTTTCACGAATCATGATTTCTTGAGATCCACCCAATCCAACTACTATAGCTTCATTATAAATTGGTAAATATTTATCATGAGCTTGGAAGAATATTTACTCTTAATGCCAATTATTAATCATAATAAATGTGAAGGCAACTACGGGTCATCTTGGTAAATCATAAGTAGTTATCCAAATAACTTAAAAAAAAAAAATTTAATATACATCAATTGAAGCACAAATAAACATATAAACAAAAAAATAATTTATTGTAGACATGATCAAAACATATCAACATCAATAATTTCTTCCCCAATCCAATTATTTCTACTGCGTACCTGAATGTCAACTTATAATACTTAATTTATATGTTAAAATATCACAATTCGCAAGAGTTCGTATTAATTTATTCATATATTCACGCATGTTCGAATAATAAAGAGACTGTATTTTGATGAATAAGCATTAATTTAGTAATGTTTATAGAAAATTAATAGATTCGTCAAGCCCAAGCTCGACGCCACGTGGCAGGATAATTTATCACTACTCGTGTACAAAACTTTTCGAAATAATTAATTCAACAACCCGTATCTCTTTGCAATTAATCATGATTAGGTGAATTATCACATGTTTTCAAACGATTCAGATACATGGATTAATATAAAAATGATATTTTAATAACATCCAGAAAATGATCTAGATATAGTGAATATAAACGAATCAAAAATTTCAACTTCAGAGATTGCTATCAAAAAAAAAAGGTTTTTTAAATGTTGAGGATTTTTTATTATGTATTGTAAATTTATTATATCATTTTCTCTGAATCAATGTAGGTACTACACAAGCATAAACATATACCTTCAGGCAGAAGCACCCAATTATTAAAGTATCTTTAACATTTATACAAAAAGCAAATGTCCACTTCAAAATAATTGGAAACAACCTGACCGTTCTCGTATCATATAAAAGATATGTTATAAAATGTAGGTTAAACATACTTTGATAAATGTACAAGAATTTAATAGTAATTGCTGTGAAAATCGTATTGGTAAGTTTAATGATTGTGTAAATAAATATTAATTTTATCACATATCAAAAAAAAAAAAATAGAATAGTTTGCATTGTTCTCGGGATATAAATATATACAACACCAGAAAAAAAATAGAAAAGTGATTTACATCTAATTTGAATTATGAGCTTTTAAGTTCAACTTAGGGCTTTGGTGAAATTGTAACCATATCTCGGTTATTAAGGTTAATTTTTAAGCTTTTGCTCATTTAAACTTAGGATCTGTAATAGTAAATAATATTTCTAGAACCACAGTCAAAAATAATTATATAATTGTTACAAGTTTTCTAAAATTAGGACTATTTATTGAAATGCAGTTTAAAATTATTAAAATCGTTCGATTTGAAAAGCTCTCCTTTAAAAAATTGTACCAGAGTGCGTTGAAAAGTTCCAGCAAAAATTTGCGCATTTAATCAGGATGGTAAAATCGTAATAGTTTCATAAAAGGCTGTGCATTTTAAATGATTTTTGGATACCCTTTCCCTTTGATGATATGTGATATTTATAATTTCCCCGCCCTGTCCAACCAAACATCACGTATATTTTTATTACCTAGAAAAAATCGTAAAATTATTTTTTTTTTTTCAATTTTGGATTTTTTTGAATTCAGGAAAAAGGAATACACGTGATATTTGTGAGTTTTTGTCAACGAAATTTTCTAGGTAATCTCCGTATCGGCTGGACCTGCCTTTGCCAACAACTACTCAGTACGTCTTCTTCTTCTTCATATCAATAGTAATCGATAGTAAAAAGAATCATACAAATCGGATGATCGGTGCGCCCGAAATCGTCAACAAAAAATTGTACCTACACATACACTTACACTCATACACACATATACACGCACATATCCATTTTGTCCAAAATATTCCAAAATGTTCAGAAACAGTCAAAACGTAAAGATATGCAAAAATTTTAATTTTCGATTTTTGTACGATTACAATAACTTACCCTACGGATGTTAATCAAAATAAATCAAACTAGCTGTAAGTGGAATTCTGTCTTAAGGCAATTAAGAACTTCCCTAATAATTTGTTGTGCATATGTCTAATGATCATTTTTGACCGCCAAATGGCATTTTTTTTTTTACTTTTTTCGTTAGATCTCCGAAATCGCTAGATCTGCTCTTATGAAATTTGATTAATTCTTCATCTTGTCAATACAAGTAAAATGTTTTTTGAATTATTAAAATCGGACGCTCCGTTCTCTTAAAAACTGAGGTACCGTTTTTAGCACTTTTTGCCCCATATATTCGGAACGGCTAGACCTGCCTCCGCCAAAAACTAATCAGCACGTCTCCTTATCGATACGAATCGAATGTTTTTTGAATTATTCAAATTGCTTCATCCGTGTTCCCGAAATCGTCGACGAAAATTTGTATCTGCACACGCACACACACACATACATCTATTTTTTCTAAGGTATGCCAAAATATTCATAAGCCTCTGAAACGTAAAGATATATAAAATTTTTCGTTTTCGATTTGTTCGCGATTACAATAACTTCTAGCTCGATGTAGCACTTTTCAAAATTGATACAATATGATGTAACATAATAAAGTTTGAATGTAATATATGTGTGTGTGTGTATAAGTTGAGCTTTGGTATGTGCGAACAAGGTACCTTCGGCCGTAATAATAATTATTCTTGTACGTGACTGCCGACCATAACGGTAACGAGCCCGTAATACGCAATAAACGAATAAAGTTTCTTCGCGGAGTATATCCCATACCAACCTATCCCGCCCGACGGCGTCGGTTTGCGGCGGCGAAATGAGGCGAACAATCCGCCGGGAAGTGGAAAGATTGTTTTCTTGTTCGAGTATTCGATTTCAACGAGCTTTACATCTTCTGGCTCGTCGCTTAGCGGGAGAGAGGCCGACGATGGAGGGACGACTGATCGCCCGAAACTTGATCGATTGTCCTCCCTGGGTTGCTCAGTTAGAAGATTATATTCGAACGCGTACACGTTCGGATGGGTGGACATGATTTGTAATTTAAGGGGAATCATTACGAATGTCAAGTCAGGAATATGTAGGTAAAATCGAATATCTGTACGGATTTAATGCGAATGATATGGTAAAAGTATTAAAAATTAATATATATAGGGGAGCTAAGGGCTTATTGTAACAGGGGTGACAGGCGCAGTAACAGGCGTTCAATTGCGATTAGCAATTTCGATGAAACTTGACACACATTGTTACTACACTTGACCAAGATAGTCACCAAAATTTAAAGTTGGATCGTTCAATAGTTTCTGAGATATGAAAGGTTGCTGGATGGCTAGTTCCGCGCTCAATACTAACATTTAAACAGATAGTATGTTTTCAAAAATACGTTTTGCGATTTTGATGAAACCTGACACACATTGTTACTATACTTGTCAAAGATTGTCACCAAAATTTAAAGTTGGATCATTCAATAGTTTCTGAGATATGAAAAGTTGCTGGATGGCTAGTTCCGCGCTCAATACTAACATTTAAACAGATAGTATGTTTTCAAAAATACGTTTTGCAATTTTGATGAAACCTGACACACATTGTTACTACACTTGACCAAGATTGTCACCAAAATTTAAAGTTGGATCATTCAATAGTTTCTGAGATATACGAGGTTGATTAGCGGCTGGCTCCGCGCTCAATACTAACATTTAAACAGATGGTATGTTCTCAAAAATGCGTTTTGCAATTTTGATGAAACTTGGTACACATTGTTACTATACTTTACCAAGATTATGATCAAAATTAAAAGTTGGATCATCCAATAGTTTCTGAGATATGAAAGGTTGATAGGCGGCTGGCTCCGCGCTCAATACGAACATTTATACAGATAATATGTTTTCAAAAATGCGTTTTGCGATTTGGATGAAACTTGACACACATTGTTACTACACTTGACCAAGATTGTCACCAAAATTTTAGGTTGGATGATTCAATAGTTTCTGAGATATGAAAGGTTGATAGGCGGCTGGCTCCGCGCTCAATACTAACATTTGAACAGATAGTATGTTTTAAAAATGCGTACTGCGATTTTGATGAAACTTGACACACATTGTTATTACACTTGACCAAGATTGTCACCAAAATTTCAAGTTGGATCATTCAATAGTTTCTGAATATGAAAGGTTGCTGGATGGCTAGTTCCGCGCTCAATACTAACATTTAAACAGGTAGTATGTTTTCAAAAATACGTTTTGCGATTTTTATGAAACTTGACACACATTGTAAGTACACTTGACCAAGATTGTCACCAAAATTTCAAGTTGGATCATTCAATAGTTTCTGATATATACGAGGTTAATGGGCGGCTGGCTCCACGTTCAATACTAACATTTAAACAGATAGTATGTTTTCAAAAATACGTTTTGCGATTTTGATGAAACTTGACACACATTGTTACTATACTTGACCAAGATTGTCACCAAAATTCAAAGTTGGATCATGCAATAGTTTCTGAGATATACGAGGTCGATGGTTGGCTAGTTCCGCACTCAATACTAACATTAAAACAGATAGTATGTTTTCAAAAATGCGTTTTGCGATTTTGATGAAACTTGACACATGTTGTTACTACACTTGACCAAGATTGTCACCAAAATTTAAAGTTGGATCATTCAATAGTTTTGTGAGATATACGAGGTTGATGGTGGCTGGCTCCGCGCTCAATACTAACATTTAAACAGATATTATGTTTTCAAAAAATGCATTTTACGATTTTGATGAAACTTGACGCACATTGTTACTACACTTGTCACCGAAATTTAAAGTTGGATCATTCAATAGTTTCTGAGATATGAAAGGTTGAGGAGCACTCTGGGAATCACTGATTTAATGTCTTATTATAGAGCCTTAAATTAAAATTGATTACATTTTTTTCTTATTTATATAATTTACTACCGGTATCATTTTATCAGCAGTGCTCAATTTTATTAATTCGACTACTACGTACCATGAATGGCAAAAATTTGTGTAAAGTGGCAAGTCCAAAATCTATAACCACTATCGACTAATTTATATAATACGGATTATGACTGAAGTTTAATTCCAAACTAGTCTTATACAAAATCAGGCATTATGGCTTTTACTAAACTTACGTGATAATACATGCGGTTTATGGCGGATGACAGCATGCAGATGTTAATCCCTATTTTAATGAGAAACTATAGTCGAATAGGTCTGAAATGATGGGTATAATTATAGTATATAGTAAATAGCCAAACCAAATGTTTGATATGCAAAACACATATGAATTCTGGAGATTTGAATAACGTGTTGTATGCAGCGTGTTTACTATGTAAGCAACGAGAATGGTAGATGAAAGCTAGATATCTATCAGAACTTAGTAATATATTATGTGTGTTTATGAAATATCTAACAGACCATGGCCATAAATATAATGTTTATTTTAGTACTGTTGTCCTTGTTTATGAAGAAGTGTTTGAAAATCATTGGCTTTGGCAGCGCAATTGAAACGTATGTGAATGAAAACATTTTTATTTAATCAACATATATTTTTCACAAAAATGTAAACAAATAGAGCCCGAGCTGGAAATGTTAAAATCCAACGGCTACAAATCATTGTAAGACAAAATCTGCTCTATCAAGGGCAATTTTTGTTCAGAAAAAATATAATTTTCAAAACTAAATATTAGGTTGTCAAATATCCGCTTTTTTGCTCTTGGTTTATAATACAAAAAGGCGGAAGGGAGATATTTGACAACCTTATATGTGCAATATTTACAAAAACAACTAAAACTTATTTTAACTCTGCTATATTTCTAATGAAACATGGTAAAATAGAGCATATTAAATAGATTGCATTCCAGAGCATCGATGATATTTCTAAAGTGGCAAGTACTTCTATATATAGACTTTTCTGTTACACTTATATCGATTTAAATATTTTGTAAATAAGTATATTTATAAATAATAATTATTATTATGAACCAATAAATAAAATAGTTTGTCTACGAGAAATATCCGTTAACGAAAGTGTTCTAATAAAACTGCGTGGTTCTAATAAAATATTAGTACCATTTATACAGATACAGAAGTCATAAAATCGTGATCACCTAATCCTAATGTAATAAAACAGCTGGTGAAGTTATATTATATTATATATATACATATATATATTTATATATATATATACATATATATATATATATACATAAATATTTCCATTATATTATGGAAATATGCATTACAGAAGCAATTGAATGATAAGGAGGGTGGGATACGAAATTTTGGCTGAATGCCTACATCAGCTTTTCCGTATGGCAAATAATAAATATTTTACACACTGAAAAACTTTTTGCGAAGTGGAAAAATGTCCCGAAAATTCCGTAAAATAAAGCGAAAATAAATACAAATATGCTTTTGTGTACATAATAAGAATTCTTCGAAAAAATTATGAAAAACATTTAAAAAATGCAGAGGATTTATAAAAGATATAGTAAGACATATTTGTTGTGTTTTATAATATTATGTATAATATTATACATTTAATTTTTTAATTTAATTAAATTAAGTACGATCATCATTATATAAAAAATTAAATTAACAACTACCTGCATTATTCATTTTTTGAACACGAAATTGAATGATGATTGAAATCCACCTTGTAAATTGTATTAACAAGTATATATTTAGAAGCTTTGGATTTTATTATTACATATAAAAGTGAATTATATGTATTATCAATATTAAATACTACTACATTAAAGACCTTGTAAAAATATTTTTTTGAAAAGTGAGAAACTATCTAAATATGGCAGGAAATATATCATATATTTATAATAATGATTAAATTTATTAATTTAGAGAATGTTTATTAAGAGATCAACTTCAAAAACTTCATGTTTAGGAGCTTCGAATTTGATAATAGAAAGAAGAGAATTAATTGTATTACTAACATTAAATATTATGTAAAACCTTTTCATAAATTTTTTTTTCTGAAAATTTGAGAGAATTCCTAAATGCTGAAACGAAAATGTATAGGTATCATATAAATTTATAGAGAAAAGATTAACTGTGGAACTCTATTAAAATTCGTCATTTTTAGGTTTTTCTGATAAAGATAAATGATTTTTTTTTTGAGATTAAATAGATATTCTAATCTGCATTTAATTATATTAATGACTAAATGTGTAGGATACGAATTATTATGGAGAATGGAATCTAAGGTGAATGGAAAATAATCCAATCCATTAACGATAATAATTAATATTCTACACATTTAAGTCAATAATATTCTTAAAAATAGACTAAAACACAATTTGATGCATTAAGAATTAATATATGTTGAATGTTGGCGTTTTTACTTAAAATTTCTTTTAATTTTTCTAGTAAACAATTTTGGACCACTTTTTGTCAAGTCAATTCCAAGAAATCTTCACCACAAAAATCTATTAAACGACAAAACAGACAAAAATATTTGACAATTGTAAATGTAATGAAACTTTTTTACATCTGGCAAAACATTTAAGCCGAACAAACACAGTGCGAGAGAGAGTGATCGGAATAATATACATTTGTAGAGAGAGAGTAGAGAAAGACATTCGTGTGGTGTTGGTTTAGCGAATGTTTCTCGGAGGAAAATTTCAGAAAAAGTGGGTGAAAATAGGATGAGAGGCTTTCCATCAAATCGCTCTCGCAACACTTCGCAACGCGGTTGACATTTTGCCTCATTCTGAGAAGGGATGGCCATAAATAATTGTAATAGATGGCTCTTTTATAAAATTTCATGTTTTTTACGCCCCGTGATACTACATAAATCATACTGTATTATTATCAGGTTTAATGTGGTTTTATTGTGAAATTTTTTATTCAATAATTGAATTAGCTACTAAAACATTTACATTACAGTTTTTTTATTTAATGGGCAACAATATTGTATTAGTTGTTATGTTGAGATGTACAAAATAAAAATACAGAAAATAAAATATAAATTATAACATTATCAAAAAAACAAACAATTGAGAAATGAAATTAACCTTCTACCTATCCTCCAAAATCCAGCCAATTATCCAATAAGAAGATTTATTACAATACCTATTAAAAATTTAATTTTAAGATTGTTTTTTTTTAATAATCATTTTAATTTTCCTCCAATCGTTTTAAAAAGATTTTTTTTATCATGACACCCCTACTCCTATACCAGAAATGACAAAAAGTCGACAGAATGAAACGAGAAAATTTACAGCTACAAATGCAGAACATATGTATGAAGCTTGTGGTCTCTGTTGGTATGTTGCTTCGATATTGAAATTGTTATGTAAACTTTGTCCTATATTGAATTTCATTTTAATAAAATATATAGCGCACCATAGACATTCGTGGAATCGAGAAAACCGATGTATTAAATGTATAGAATATATTCATGATGCGTTTTCTAATCAAATCAAGTAGGTACACACCAGATGAAGTTTATAGAATTTTTCATCTTTCCATGTTAAGCTGGAAATCTGGGATAAACATACTGGGATAAAATATTTATATTGCAAAAATATTTAGTACTGAATATAATGCAAAAATTCACAAGAATAGCAGTACTAAATATTATGCAATTATCTACCTAATGCAACAATGGCCGACCAGTTTGCTTGATAATTCTCCCATAAGAAGACTTTAGAAAAAACTGCCTATAGATTTAATGTAAATCCATAGTCAATTGCCCATAGGAGCAATTACTATCATTTGTTCTTTTTTATTATTTTTTATTTATTTATTATTATTTATTTGTTCAATATTTTTGTTTGTTTTGAATATAAATATTTATTAATTTTAATTGTTATTTCAATTTAGTTTAAATTATTGTAAAAATTAGACTCAGCAGTTATATACGATTCTGAATCGTTGTAATCTATAGCATTTTTATAAAAAAATGTTGATACACTTGTAAATCGATAGACTTTTAAAAGATCTACACAAGTATATACTTATAATCTTAAGATATTTTAGCATAGCATTTCTGGAAAAAATATTCGAATTATTATGAAATTCTAATTAACTATGCAGATAATTTAGTAAACATTCATCATTATTAGTGAGTATTGATCTGCTAATATTTTTATTAAAGATATTTATACAACAATTATATTTATATTCATATAATTATATAATATGATATATTTGAAAATTTAATAGTAAAAAAAAAACGATTCAAAATTGGCTTTTTCCCTTTTTCATTGCGAAAAGAAAATAAATGGTTCGCGGAAACATATGCAGTTGATTAATTATTTTCATTAAACTTCGTAGCTTTGTATTTCACAATTTAATGACAGGAAAATTATTCTGTAGTAGCAGAGATTCACTTTGAAGCCATTATTTTTAATTAATTTTCTCTCATTAATTTCCTGGTATTTTGTTAAGGTTAAATAAATATTGCTTTGGATAGATAATTAATCAGATTATTTTTAAATAAGGTAATATTCAGAGTATTCATGGCAAAAAGCTTATGTACACATAAAATACTGAGCTACGTATATTTATAGATAATTATAATATATAATTTATTTAGAAAATGATGTAAAAATGATTTAAAATTATTAATTTAACTTAGTTTTATAGAATAGAAATTGCAAATAATAATTTATGTCGAAGTAATTATGTTCAAGAAACTTGCAATGGCCAATTAGGGATTGCTAACTAAATAAATAAAAAAATAATATTGATTACAAATTAGTAGTAGTAAAAATCTAAAGATGGTAAAAATTTGTTCTACATGTTTTTTTAAATTATGTATCCTAAGAAAATATTGCACTGAACAAAAATAATTTGTCTACCCTATTATTAAAAAAATATGTATGCAACAATTTCAGTGTAGTCGACAAAGTAACTACACATGAAACGTAATATTTTTTTCTCATTTTACCAACTTGTCCTTTACTATTTGAACAAAATAATAGAATCTTCAAAGACAAACACGAGTGCAAGTTCATGTGTAATGTTTGCAAATTCTCTTGCATTTCTGTGCGAAACTTTGAACATTTACTTTACATTTAGACGGAAGTTGAAATATTTCGCGATAGAGCAGTTTATTCACACAAGCCCGCACGTCTTACTAGAAACAGTCGGAATAGTTGACAGCAAAGTTCCCATAATAGTGTTGAGAACTACAAAGTTAACACATGTGATACAGACATATATAATACTAGTATCGTGGGAAATGATAAACATGTTTGTTCGATATATGGGTAAGTTTCTGTATTTCATTGTGCAGGATAACATAAATGATAATAATTTGAGGATGATATCGAAAATATAATCTCTATTGAAAATCGCCTTCCGTGGTCATGCTGCAACAAGTTATAAATACCTAACTATCCTTACCCTTATTTTGATGAGATAGCAACCCAGGGGTCAACCACTTTTCTCTTGGAATAGGTACATACCATCTAACCAGCAAGATAAATATCTAACCATCCTAACCCAAGTTTTCATCAAAGAACAACTCAGCGGTCAACCAATTTTCTCTTGGAATAGGTTCATACCATCATACCTTCTGAGCCCAAATTGACGAAAACTGATCAGAATTGACGATTTTCAATTGTTTAATTCAGACATTCAGACAAAGCACCATTTGGGTTCGTTCCATCCGAGCCCAAAACTCTCCAAAATTGACTATTACTGTGCTATGGGCATTAGGGTAGTCCTTAATATAGACATTTTCGAATTTCCTTGCTCCCCAGGGGCTCAAATGGTTCCAAATTGATGAAAAATTCTCTGAAAGTTTTAGCCCTTAATATTGTCTTTTAATAGAGCGCAATTCAATCAAAATTTTGTATGGAAAAAATGTCCATATTAGGGACCACTCTAATGGGCATGTTCAGCTTGATTTAAACAGATGCAAATCGTCAGTTTTGATCAGTTTTCGTCAATTTGGGCTCAGGTGGTATGAAAATATTTCAAGAGATAAGTGGTAGACCGCTGGGTTGCAGTCTAGTGAGAAACTGAGTTAGAATGATTAGATATTATGATTATCTCATCGCCAATAAATGATTAACATTAATAAATTCGCAAAATGTTCATGTATTTATTGTGAATATAGTTTTTTTTCTTTATACTAATCTTTTGCAGCAGTCAAAACTTAACAGTTCTATAGACTGTTGCACTCGAACTTCTCCTTTGATTTAGATGACTACCCAATGTCTTACCTATCTCTATATATTATAGATTTTTTTATTAAATCTTATCCAACACTAATTATACCTCTCAGTGAGTTGTAGCAATGCCCACCAAGTGCTAATTTACCTTGAAAACACATTTTTAATCCAGGTACCAGTTCCCACTGATACTCATTTTCACCCAATGCATTCATCCAAGTAGCAACATAATCCAAATTACAAAAATTTATCTCTATGTATCTCTATATTATTCTGTATAAAGATATATAAAGATGGTAGATCTCTATATATCTCTATTTCTTCTCGATGGTAATCTTATGAAAATTATTTGACACCTATACCTCGTTAGCACACACGTTCACCTGAATGAGCATTTCATTAACGATAATCAACACCTCAAACAGCAAACGAGGTGCGGCTCAGTGTCAACGTCCGAACTAGTGGTAGAAATTTGGAAATTAGTGGGATGGAAATTGGGAAAACGAAAATTAACTTCATTCATTCCGATGGATGATTTTATCTATTTTATGGACTCACTATATTACATTTCATAGCATAATTCTGATATAGTCATATGAGCAGTAATTATTGGACAAATTAGGAAACCGATGAGTAGTGTTTTCAAAATATGTTTTACTCAAAAAACAAATGAAATATCTATTGAAGACAGTGTAATATTAGGCAATGTGTAAATGGAATATTTGAAGCAAAACGCCACGCTACCAGAATTAGTGTAAATTTCAGACCCCGATCCAGAAATGTTTATGCTGAAGAATCGCCATTATCTAGAAATTGCAATTCAGCATATAATGATCGGCGAAAGATTACATTAATTTTAATATTATGTCCATGAATATTAGAGAAGTTGTTTTTATTTTTTCTGTTTTTCTGGCATAAATTCTAATTCAAAATTCCTCTTTCCCAGTTAATTTTCTTTAAATTACGATATAGTGTAAATTGGCCATCACCTCACAAAGCTTATTACACTGGCAGAGGCGTCAACGGAGCGCTTGCTCTCCATTCATGTTCCATTAGTGTTAGTTATTCATTCTGTTTATTAAATATTTAATAGATTCCCCTGACATTACATGCGGGTATCGGTATCTGACACACATTGTATGCTTATAATATGCAATGCACTTACTAAAGGTAAGAGGTAGTAAACAGAAACTTTTGGAAAAACGAGAAAAGTAATGGAGAAAATTTAGAAAAAATGTGCGATACTTTTACGGAAAATGTGCGATACTTTTACGAATGAAATACTTTTACGGAAAATTACAAATCACTCGTAATATGCAATGTACTTACTAAAGGTAAGTGGTATTAAACAGAAACTTTTGGAAAAACGAGAAGAGTAATGGAGAAAATGAGAAAATTAAAAAAAAATGGTGCATGTAATAAGTTCAGCAGCCATTTCATCACAAAGGATGAGGATGAAATACTTTTAGAGAAAATTACAAATCACTTATAATATGCAATGTACGTACTAAAGGTAAGAAGTGTTAAACAGAAACTTTTGGAAAAACGAGAAAAATAATGGAGAAAATGAAAAAATTAAAAAAAAATGTGATCCGTCACAAAGAATGAGGAAGGGATACTTGCAAAAATTGCAAAAATAATCAAGAAAATGTAAAAAGTGAAAATTTTGATGATATAAGTATACACATCTCTTGTGTATTTAATAAGCTATTGATTTCAAATGCAATGCAGATTCATAAAACAAAAACTTTTGAAAAACAAGAGCAACAATCAAGAAAATAAAAAAATTTAAAAAAGTGGTACATCTAACCTGTGACTAAAGAGCAGCTTATTCGCTCATGAAAAATACTCATTCTAAGATACTTTTAAAAACCCACAAGAGTAATAATGAAAATAATGAATAGTATTTATAAGTGATAAGTACTTCACAAATTATCTGCTGAAGAGAGCATAAAAATGAAAATTTGGCCAAAATTACCACAAAATGAGAAGTAAATAAATAATCAGGCTAATAAGTATATTAATTAATAGTTAAGCTAAAAGTAGTAATAAACATTAATGACAACTTTAATAACATTTTTATATTCCTCATATATTATAATTTTAATGGAGCAAATGTTACTATTAAAATAGTCCATTTTACGAGAAACTTATGGATACCAATAGAAAATAATTTTGATTTAGTGTTTTATAGACCTTATTGATTTTTAAAAATATTAAAATGCGCATTTCAAATTAATATCTCCATGTATCATCAACAAATATAATAAAGAAAATTTAAAGTGTTATAAAAATTTATGATATCTTAATATCTGTATATTTATGTTAAGAAAGGCCATATTTCTTCTTTTTTTCCAAAATAAAATAATATAAAAACTCTAGAAGTAGAATTTATTTTTAGAGATGAAGAATATTAATAATTGCATGGTTATTACATAAAGCACATATATACATATATTAGCATATCATAAATTCATTTTTTCATATATTTTACATTTTCATTATATTTTATATTTTCAAAAATTAATCAAAATTAGGAAAAAGATATGTCAGTTAACAATAATCGCAATTTCGTTTTATATTGCCCTAATATCCTTTTGTAAAATATAAACGATTCCGTAAAAAAAATTTAATATCTTGATTTCGACTCGAGTCATTTTCAATAAAATTAAATTAGTTACATTGCTAAAGTTATGCGAAGCTGTTTCATTTCATGACAATAACAGAAGAAATATAACATTATATTTAAAAACAGTATCCTGAGGCACATTTACTTCGCAACTTACTACCATAATAATATTATTGCCTTCTATATATTGTATATAATATTATCCTGCATAGCATCATAAAAAACCTTTATTACTTGTTATATGTTTTACGTTCAGACCAGACGACATCATCAATTTCTTTTATATTTCTAAACACAAACCGAACACGGGAAAAATATTATGATATATTACTTAGTAAAATACTTTGTTTTTGGTTCACGAATGAAATTCAACATTGTTTCTCTGTAGGGAAGTAAATATTTAGAATTGTATCAATTTCTGCTTGAGTGAAGAGCAATTTCGAGAAACACACTGATGGTAGTACCTCGTCTGACCTTTTCATATTCTTCAGCTCATATATATTTTGTGCAAAATAGTAATTAAACTACAAAGATTGACCCATTTTCATCATACTATTTAATTCTAGAATAAAACGCAATTACACCTTACAATGACTCCGCGCACTCCTGCAAAATTATTATAGTTCGTATTTCATTCCTCTCGAAAAAAGTTTCCACGTTTATGAGTTTTTGTCGTTAGCCTTCAAATGAAATATGTTATAATTGCTTTCCATATTGTGGGACATAAATTTATATCGAATAATTTGAGATCTAACATTGACGTCCTTCTCAAAGTTTAATTGAATTCAATTTTATGTGTTGCGAAATGCGCCATAAATAAGCAATTGCGAAATTTATAGGTTTTCGTTGGAACATTATTAGCGCTGTAACAAATTAATTTTCTGCATTCAAATTAAACGGTTTTATTTCCGTCGAGAAACAATATATGATTGATATGGTAATTAATTTAAAATGAAATATGTTGGATAATTAGAAAATTCGAATTCGTTCGGTTATTTGATTTAGATTTGAAAACGTGATCGCGGAAAAAATAAAATTGGGTCGTTCAATGAACAACAATTTCGTGCCTTTAAAGAAGAAATTAATAATTCAGATAAAAAAATAAGCAATAATTATAAAAAAAAATTCTACATTTGGTTAGATTTTTAATACGACCGGAAAAGTGCAAAATAAAACGTCCACATTTTAGCCAAAAATCCTGAATTGATTTTGAAAATTCAAAAGCTGTTCTAAAGATATTGGTTGGAAATCGTGCTGATTAGTAGAATAAAAAAAATCTAAAAGAATTTTTTGGAAAAAAAAATTATTTTTTTTTTTTTTTAAAAAATTGGAACAATTTTTTTTTCAAAAGCAATTATTTTGTCAAAATAAACAGAAAGTATTTTGAATCATTCAAATCGGATGCTTAGTTCTCACAAAAACTGCCATTTTTACACAATTAGCTCGGTATTCCTAAAACAACTGGATCTGCCTTTGCCAAAAACTAATCAGCACATATCTCTTCTATCAATCGGAATCGAATGTTTTTTTAACCATTCAAATCGGTTGTTCTGTGCGCCCGAAAACGTGGACGAAAAAATTCGAACATGCAAAACACACACACACATCCATTTTTTTGAGGTATGCCAAAATGTTCAGAAACCCCTGAAACGTGAAGATATGCAAAAAATTTCATTTTCGATTTTACGGCTCATTACTATATCTACTCTACGGGAAGTTGAAACTTTTGCATATATTTACGTTTCAAAGATTTCTGAACATTTTGAAATACCTTACAAAAAATGATTACATATATGTGATTAAATGAAATTATTATATTCGAAAATCTGATGGCAGAAGTGAAAAGAAATGCTACTCATAAATTAGTATATAAACTTCCTAATGATTAAGTCTATTATTTGCACATGTTGAGATGTTCATAAAATTTGTCTCAAGTACAAATGCCACTTACAACTTGTTTGCTTATTAATTGAATATTCATCATTCATCAAATATAATAAAACTACTCAAGTCACTTCATGCAAAAATTAAGTAAGCATTAAATTTGCTTCTACATTTGATTGAATTAAGAATTATTACTATGCAACTGTTTCAATACCAACTTTGATGAATAATAATTCATTATTACGTCTAAGTTCAATTGTTACAACTGCTGAACTGAATCCTTTTACCATGCATAATTCTGATATAATTTCAAGAACAAAACCTGGAACTTTTGTATATAAAATTTGTTATAGAAATCGCATTTGCAGCTCAGCTGCACAGTTAAACTTTGCATTATTATTCTCGCTCCTAATTCATATTGTTATACAAACATAGTACGAAACAAGAGCTTGTTAACTAACCGAGAAACTTCGTGCAACAAAACTATAGACAGAAGTTCTCGGTCTCGAACTCGGTGATGCAGCCAACATTCATTGTAATTTATGCTGCCAGTTAAACAATTCATTGTGCTGTTTTTCTTTGTTGAAAGCCATAGAGAAATAGTGAATAAAACTTTTTTAGTCGCCAATTTGTTCCCGGAGTTTGTTCGCAGAACGAGTTCATTGTTGGAGGAAATAGTGGGAAGGATTGGCCAAATTGAGGTCCGGGGGGAAATGAAATACTTGATGTCTAATCGGTTATAAACTATATTTTACTGCTATTTGTTTTAGCAATTTTCTATAAAAATTGTTTTTTCTAAGGTATTTTCCCCAGTATGTTTGATAAATATTCCAATCAAAATGGTAAATAATAGTCAAAGTAGTGACAAAAATTATTCCATGCATAATCAGATATGATACTATATTTTTTCATTACTATTTCAAGACCAATAGAAAGCCAACCTAGATCATATGCTAAGCTTACAAAATTATATCAATTTCTAATTATTATAACTTATTCTCAGAAATTGCTCTCACAAACAGATCGAGTTAAAATTAGGATCCAAGTGCAAATGAAGCACTCTACATATAATCCGATACACAAGTATCTTTTATTAGTATTCCATGACCAAAAGTAATATGTTAAATCTAAAAAATATTTAATTTTATTAAGATTTGTTTTGGAATTTGGAGACAAGATGCCAATATTGACAAGCTCATGTCCAAAAGCTATCCAAGTCAAATCCTATATTTAGTTATTTTTTTCACTAATATTTAAATCACTATCTCAGGGCCAATTAAGCACCTTCATGTATAATAAATATTGTAATTATAAAATTATAATAGCAATTACATAGGCACCTTTTGAGGGTGTTATATCCCAATAATAGATCTCAAATAATGTAAATATATCTTTGGTATGGAAGAAAAGCCGTATAGTTGAAGTAAGCCAACTCTAGAGATTAATTTTTTTCAATTCTTTAAAAAACGTTAAGATTTAAAAATTATATTTACAATAAAATTAAATAGTACAATAAATTTATTTTTTACAAATTGTAAAAATCAATATGCAGCAAGAAAATATTACAAAATTGTCAGATAATATGACTTTTCTGACGTTTGCTACTATTGAGTTACATTTGATTTGTGTCCCATTTTCCAAGTGAATTTTCCACCCCTGTACTAGACAAACTTCATGAATAGTATAAATTTACTGCATATTACATATCCATTCGGTGGCAGTGCATCCAAAAGACAAAATGTACAAGACCAGCCAGAAGAAAATATTTATGGTCAATGGAATTGACTTCCCAGTCACTTACTTGGACCATTGAAAATTGGAATATTGGAAATAAGAACGTTGATAATATATATATATATATATATATATATATATATATATATATATATATAAACAAGAGTGTTCGTAAAGCAGTGGCAAGAGTCTAGATCTTGCAACCAAGCAATTTGAAGTTAAAATCTCGTAGTACTTACAACCTAATATCAAGTGATAATGGTAATCGCCATCACTTGAAAATACAGATCACAATTACTAATGACTGCAAAATATCAACAATTTGGATGTAAGTAAAAATTTCACCAAAAGACTTTTGGGCTGCGTTCTAATGAAACTAGATAATAGAAAACGTATCACCACTGTTCATAGAAGACCAAGAGCAGTAATGATTAATAGTAAAGTAATATTAGTATATATTAGTATCATTTGCAAACATTCAAGAATTCTTTGAAAATTAATGTAAACTAAAATGTACAGTGGTAATGAAAAAAATAGCAACTTTTTGTAAGATCTATGATAAATAATTCTAATTATATAAATATTTTTGAAATATTATTTATACAGTGTGTGTGAGATTTATTAGTAATTTTTGATGATGTTAAGTCAATCTTATTTTTATGAAGGTCTTTATAAATAGCACCTCCAGATCATCATGTAGAGTTTTATTACTTACAAGCCAGGGTGCACTTATCATCAATCTGAATAGTTTGATTAGGTCCGCTTTACCAATGCCACATGAGATTTACTAGAGAAGCCCCAAAGCTCTTTACCGTATGACCAGATAGAAATTATTGATGTTTTATAATTCGAGATTTTGTTTTCGAATGCTAATTATAAATTATATCCGATAAGCCGAAAGTTTCCTCGCTCTGGATTTGATAGTTTTGATTTTTGTTGTGATGTGATGTTTGCACGTTTGCGGTCTATATGCATACCTAAGTATTTAACATAATCAGCACTTGGTAAACAAATCTACTCCATGGTGTGTTGTCTTTTTGAATGTAAATTTTATATGATTCGAATTTCTCTCATTGATTTTTACTCGCTATTTTTTGTAAATTATTCTATATCATTTAGATGCCTTTGCAAAATTGACGAAGTCATACATGCATCAACGTTGTTGAAATAACTGCAATGTCCTTAATTATTACTTCAGTATTTGAATGACACATTCAAAGATCAATCATCTTCTCTGGCTTTAATGCTACATCCATGTAACAGTTACGCTATTGTTACAACAGTTCCTAGAACTAGCGTATTCGCAAAGACGATAGGTACAATGTATTTACCTGCATGAATCGAATAGGCAAAGCTCTAGGTGTGTTTGATGTAAACCTGAAAAGCCTTGACATTTGACGGTTAAGCTTTCGATCGCGCTATCAGCTGTCATCGGCAAAACCCTGTAACGAATATTCCGGATCGCGTGCGGGCGAACAAATTGACGACGACGAATAATGCATATCGGGAAAAGCATCATACCTTTGTGAAATAATACGAGATTTATGTTTCGACACTTGATTAGAATCGGTAACTAGGTAAAGGTAACTCAAATTTCATATGAGTCATTATATAAGTTAAGGAAATAAACGGAAAGGAACATAAGATAAATCTAATTTGTTTTCACATATAGATCAAAAATATGTTTCCAAGTGCAAACAACACTTCCCAGACATTATATTACCTATTTTTTTAACTAGGTTAAAGGTAACTGAAATTTCATATGAGTCATTATTAAAGTTAAAAAAATGAAACGTTACAGTGGATCAGACGGTATATCTAATTTTCTATTTATATATAGATCAAAAAGTTGTTTTCATATGAAAACAACATTTTCCGAGCATTGTAGCATCTAATTAAAAAAATTCATGATCATCATTAAATAAATTCTAGTAAAAATATACAGGGTGTTCGAGAACTGAACATCAAGGCGAAACAGGGGACAGTATTGACGAAAACTGTTACGAAAAAAAAATCTCAAGTAGCTTGAAAATTGTGAGCTTTCAAGTGCAATCTAGAGCTTTGGTGAAAATGTGACTATTTTTCGGTTATTGCGGTTAATTTTTATTCATAAAGGTTTTGGGTCCTTAACTGTAAATAACATTTCTAAAACGACCGCCAAATATAATGACACAATTGCCTCAATTTTACAAAAATTAAGGCTCTTTGTTAAACAATTAAATTAAAATTTGCAAAATTAGTCAACTTTGAGAGACACTTCTAAAAATGCACTAAAGGGTGTTGCCATGTTTCATAAAAAGTCAGCTAAATTAATCACGATTGTAAAATGGTATACTTGATACTTTTATTAAAAAAACACACAAATTTTTCAGATTTTTACCAAATCTCTTACAAAAGTTTGCACTTTAAAGCTCATAATTCTCAAACTACGTGAGATAACTTTTTTTCTAATTATTTTTCTTGAAAGTTATGATCAATACCTGTTTTGGCTGGACGACGAGTTCTAAATTTATTTATATAGTGGATTTGGAGTTGAGTTTATACTTGTTTATCTATAGTTCTGAAACTATACAGGTCTGAAACACCCTGTATAGGAAAAACTTGGGTTGTTTTTTAAAAATTATAAAAAAGATAAACTTCAAGTTCAACTACTCATAGAAATATTAATTTCTGACGTCTGAAAAAATATATAGTATTTTATGTTATGGTTTACAACAATGGACATGCACAAGTGCATCCAGCATAAAAAACCCAAATGGCACAATCTAAAATACTAAGGGCTATAGAAATCATAAAGAGAGACCTCAGGTTAAAGAGATCATCATAGAAAGGAGCATAAAATTTAACGACAACATGGAAAACCATCCAATTGCACTAAGATAAAAACTGAATAAACTGGTGGCGAGTAAAAAAGTAAATTAAAATAGTCCATAGATCTAATAAAATAAAAAAGCCAAAGCACCTCTCTGAGCAAAAATGTCTTACAGGAGAAATTGTTACATAACGTTATATACTATTTGCCTTGATTTTCATCATTGTACTTATAATGATACATTGTACTTTTATTGATATTTTTGTCAATTTATATTGTTTAAAAAAATTATTTGTGTTCACTGATTCCCAGACTATACCTAAATGGTGCAAATAATAGAATAAACATGATTATTGATAGGGATCAATTGTGACTTATAATTTCGTGGATGCTATATGTAGATTTTATTTTCACAGTATTATTAAGAAAACAAATTAGTGAAGAGTGTTTATAAATTATTAAAATACATTTGTGTACTTGTATGTTCTTCGATTAAAAAATAGAATAATATCAGTGTCCCCCTTAAGCGCAGAGAATGTCCGAATTATATATAATTAAACCGAAAAACAGAAAAATTAGAACGTGACTTCAGGTCGAAAAACATATTTTGCAAACTCATGCATTGCCATTAATCTTCTCAGCGCTTTTGGAAATTTGCATAACGTAATAATGTTTACATTACACACATCAATTTTGCTCGTCCTATTACGCCTCTAGCAGATATGGCACATGTGCTTAAATCAATTTTAATTCAACTATAACATCGATAAAAAACTGGATAAAAAATTCAATGTGACATTGTGAAAGCAGTTAAGGCTAAAAAATATGCAGTTTGTATTTAACTTTTGACGACAAATAAAAGCACAATGTAGTTTATCAAACTGTGAAAACATTTTTGATGTGATTTGTTGACATGGTATAGTGCGAGAAATAATTGGAAAATATTGCATGAAAAGTATTTGCCATTTGATATTTTGCAAATGAAACAATTTCAATCTTTTGTCTAACTAGTGTGAATTTTTAACGAGTAAAGAATATTATTAGTCAAAAATAAATTAAACTAAAAGAAAAGCTTGTTGTTTTTTAAGTCTTTCAAATTGAAGATAAATTCAATTTAATTAAAAAATCGTCATCAAATAGAATAGAAGCACAATGTAGAATATAAGAGTTAAATACTTCTGAACCTACTTAAATATTTTCCAGAATACTTAATAGCATTATAGAATCTCCTGCGTCCTGTCTATGTTGAAGCTGAAATTTTCCATTACTAAATTCAGGTCTATTTTGAGTGTGGGAATATTGATATACATATTTCAATATATTCGATTATTTAATTATAACTATTATATACTTTTATTTTCTTGCTTCCCATTTATATCAACAAGAGTATCAATTATTAATTACAACCGTTTGAGAAATAGAGAAGACTCAATTTCATAGACAACATTTTTAACAGTCCAATTTTTAGAAAAACACTCAATTTCAAAAACAAAAAATTATAAAATCAAATGGACTGCATACATTTTATTCGGATTCAATAACATAATAAAGCTATTTTTAATACAATCTCTAAAATTTTCTAAATTAAACCGAGAACTCGTTCTTCACGTTCTGATTAATATCGATTTGCGAAATGGAGCAGAGTTAGAGAAGAAAATTGATCTACTTTTTTTAATTTCAGAAAACAACTTCATTGCAGCTTCAGTACATATATATTAAGTTGAACAATTTGTCTGTGAAACGGTTGAACAAAGAATTGAGAAATTGGATGCTCTTTGGCAAATTGCACATGAATGCAATTGCAGTAAATTATTTTATAGGAGCAGACAGCAGAATTATGAACAAGCAAGTAATTAGTACAAAAAATAGATAATTGATACATATATTCATTAAATTAAATTTCCAAGATAAAAATGCGACAATTTTATACGGAATCATTTATATACATTAATTTAACCCTTTCCACTCGCAAATTGAAGAGTACTTTGCCGCCACAGCGGCTCCACCTGAGTGGAAAGGACTAAAATCAAGCGTTTTGATGCTGAAGTTGTTATTTAACTGCTCAAGTAATAATATAATATAGATCTAATTATATTTCATCGGGTTCAAATTCACGTTTTGGACAACCTGATATCAAGCAGTAGAAATATCCATTTTCATTGGGATAAAAGATCAACCAAAAAATAGCGTGTTACTTCTAATATAAAATACAAAAATTAGGCCCCTGAGTCTAGGAGTTGTATCATCATAGTAGATTATATTTGGCTGATGTTTAAAATCAATCCAAAGCTAAAAAAAAAATTTTTTTTAATAAATTAAAGGATTAATTTAATATGCTATACTATGCTATAGTAGTATTAATTTATTATGCTTACTTGTCTTATATATTATTTTGCTCATATGTATTCAATATAAAATATTCAAATATATTCATTTGTAATTTGTTTTATGTAAAAGTGTGTAAAAGTTTGTTTAGTCATTTATGTAAAATGTAACATACAATTAAATGATCAAGCAAAATTCTCAAAACAATAGAATTCCAACAATTTACAAATGAAATCCCATTTCTGTGATTCAGATTCATTAATGAATTAAAGGTCTAGAGAGGGTTTCAGACATGTGATATATGAGATTTGTACCAAATTCTCCAATCTTTCGATTAGGAGAAAATATATTTCGTTGTTTGGATGAATTTATAAAAGAAACCTTTACCCAAAATGTGGCTAAAACTATTTTTCAATATTTATTTTAAATGTGACTTTAAACTTAAAAAGCTGATGCATATACTTACAATAAAATTCTATTTGAAATGCCACAACTATACTATCTTTAAAATAATAAAAATAGTATTGACGAATTAAAAAAAAAGGAATTCAAACAATTATTACATAAACTATAAAACTTCATAGTAAATTATGTGTATATACACTTTTATTTTTTTTATTTTAAGCTTTGTTAATTGAACTTTAGAGGTATGGTAATATTTTTTTCAAGATAAACGTTAAGAAGATTTTTTTCAGATTTCATTTCTGATACTAAATAGTATATTTTATTTCTTATACCATTTTTATTAATATGTTAGTTTAAATAAATCCATGTAAAATCTCTAGAGAAACCTGTTTTACATTCGTAAAATTCAAGAAAATAAAAAACGTATAAAAATTCTTGTACCTCTCGAACTAGAAAAGAATGAATAACAGCTCAACTATAAAAAATTTAATTAATTCTTTGTTGACTTTAATCAAATGAATTCTCTACATTTCAAAGTTTATTATTCTATAGAAATCTTTTATTGCGTAAAATCTATATGGAGCAAGTCCTGAATATATTTTCAATATTAAATAAAAATTATAATGAAAACTTTGCCTAGAGGTAGATCCATGATGTGACACTATCATAATTTCAATTTATTTGATACTCTTGTTCAGAAAAGATGTTTTTTTTATAATTATATATATATATATATATATATATATGTGTGTGTGTGTGTGTATAAACTTAAATTCTCAGAATTTGTGTATATATTTATAACCACAAACATTCTTCTGCTATTCACTTAAAATTCAACTTTTATTACAATTTCGTGATTTGGCTACAGTCAAAATCTTTATATTAAACAAAGCACGTTCTTGTCGAAATGTTCTAATAAATACTGTAAATAATAGTTCCTGGTTTATTCAGAAAAGTTACTAAACAATTATTAAAATCTACTGCGTAATAAAATTTATGTTCATACAGACACTTATGAATAAATAATGGTAAGATGTTTTTAAATTTTACAACAATATTTTTTTTTATTTTCTAGACAAATTATTTGTGTCATATGAAAAAGAAATATTCTATAAGTAATATGCATTTGTTGGTAAATTTCAAATTCAAACATTATAAAAACGTTATAAAATTTAAGAATATTATCTAATAATTAAAATTTGCAAGCTAAATATAGAACAAGGCTGGATCCTGACTAGAGCACCATTAATTAATATAATTTTAATTACAAATTGCTGTTTAATTACCGATATATATTTAATAAATGAATGTCATCTACCATATGAATTTATAACACTATCAAAACTAATTTTCCTTAATAACATTATTTCACCACCAGAAAGCACGTGTCGTTCGAACACGTCATAAATAATAAACATTAACGATATTCTAATACCGTGGAAAATTTATCCATTTACATACTAAAGGGTATGAAAATTACAGGGTGCGATAACCTTTGCGTGCCATCCATTATCAATTTCCAAACAAACAATGCAACTTGCCACGGAAAATTCAAACAGAATAGAGGAAGATTTCTGATAATTCAGGACTTCTAATTTATCTAATTATAATAATATAATATAGTATATATATATATATATATATATATATATATATACATTATATAAAAAATAACTTTTGGAAAGCTGAAAAATATTTTTTACAAAGAGAAATATAATTTCTAGTCCTAATTGCCTTCTGGTTCTATGGAAAAATCTGACAAAATTTTCTGAACAAATTAGTATCTCGAATGTAAATTTTGTGCTATCGGAATTTTTAATACTTAGTACTGAAAAGTAAATCGGTTTCAATTTATATATGATTCTTATTTAACTATTCAACAAAAACTTGAAGAATAACCGAGGACACTAAAGAAAATTTAAAAAAAAATCATAGAACTTCTAGGATTTTCTGAGAAAATCGGGATAAATCTGGGAAAATTTACTATTCGTCGTTTTTTTCCAATTTTGTGAACATCATTTTCCAAAAATAAAAAAAAACGAACGAAAGCTCTTTACCCTCTTGTGGTAAAGAATGCCATAAGTAGGTTTATTGACCCCAAAAATTCACACATTTATATTTGGTTAATATTCAAGAAACCCAAGAAAAATTGAAAAAAAAGTCATAGAATACTTAGGATTTTCTGAAAAAATTCGAGATAAATCTGGGAAAGTCTACTATTCGTCGATTTTTCCAATTTCATAAACATTATTCTTCAAAAAATCGAAAAAAATTAACTGAGCAAAAGTGCTCTCTTGTGGTAAAGAATGCCATAAGTAGATTTATTGACTCCAAAAATTAACACATTTACATTTGGCTGGTAAATAAATAATATTTTTCTTGTTTCTTTAATACAATCGAAGGTTGATATTTAAATATATAGAATAAAACCTATAAGAAGGCGCTTAATAATCACGTGAGCGATTTCTAAGGATTTATAAATTATATTAGTTAAAATTTAAAAAAAATGATAAATTTTAGATTTTTTTAAAATTGAGGTAAAAAATAAAGACACTCTGCTCTTCCACATGATATTTCGTAGTTTTTTCTAAACCCCTACTAATGGACACCTACTAATAAAATTTTGATTGCTAGAAATTTACTTTTAAAGTATCTATTTTTAAATAAAGTTTCTTGAAATGACCAATAGAGCAAGAACTTCAAAGTACCTGAATGATTTTTATCTGCTCATTACAACTTGACCCGCTCTAATATTATAAATATATATAAACAAAATTTTATAAAATTTAGTAGTATTATTTGTACATAATGTAAATGGTCTAAAACTTCTACTTATTATTGTTTCTATATTACATTAGTCAATAACAATTTTCTAATTCAAAACAGGGCGTGTACATGCATTACTATCACATTCCAAACCGTAGTCATTTAATAAATAATTGAATCAACTAATTAATTATACTACGGTGAGACGATTAAATTAGTAAAACAATCGCTCAATTTCCAAAAACATATCGTAAATTAATATTCGGTCCGCAAAATCCGCGATCATGGTATTACACCGAATTCAAATTAGTTTAATTGGATGTCGAAGGGGCAAACGGGATGTATGGTGGGTTATTTGAAAGCGAAAACCTGGAGATTGTGTCTGATAATTGGTTTTGGGATCGATTGGAAATATTCTAGGTGTTGAATATGTACGAAAACAATAATAAAATGATCGGAAATTTCAATGATAAATAATACTGTAATTCGGAGAAATTAATTGCGTCGAGGAGGTGATGTTTTAGAGTGGGTTTTTTGGATAGATAATATGATGTTATTATTATTATTGATATTCTGCCTGAATACACCTGCCCGGCAAAAACGCAGTTTAATTAAAATTAAAATTGAATTTGATTATTTTTTTATAAATTATATTATATTTTTGGTTTTGAATAGTACATTAAAAATGTCTATTTATGTTTACACTGAATATTAGATAAACCTTAATCAGCGCGTAAAAGAGTGTAGTGTATTTATATTTTCAAAGATATTTATATTTATATATATAAATATATATATATATATATATATATATATATATATATTGGAATATTTTTGCAGCCCATTCGCCGAATTAAAAAAGATTAACTAGAAAAATTACTTATTCCATTAAACGTTTCGACACTTGATGTGTGCCATCATTCAGTAATCTAAAAAAACATTACATAAATACAAAATCAATAATAAATAGAAATATATAAAAAGGAGAAAATGATTCATACCAAACAAGTAAAAACAACAGAAAAATCTAATGATGTAAAATTTATTGAACACTAAATTTGTATAAAAAATAATATACTAATATATCAATAACGATGAATTAAAGGAGCACATATTGCCCCCCTATATTCTATGTTTTCAATGGCGGTGCATTATGAACACTGATCAAGGTTACGCAGCAAGTGTGGTGATTGAGTGGGATCGGGGTGAGAGAAACAAAAGAAGCAGGAAAGAAATAAAACGAACGAAAAATTCTAAAACTGTATAGAATCATATATATATATATATATATATATATATATATATATATATATATATGTGTGTGTGTGTGTGCGTGTATTTATACATTGCTTCTAGATCTAAATTAACTGATGGCTTCCTCTTTGACAAAATCCATACGTGTGATATGAATAACCTGTAATATTTTTAGCACCATCAAAAACTGACAAGTTCCGTACCATTAGCTCTTCTATTATTATTTTCTGCTAATTGATATTACTAGGTCATTCCGCTATGCTGTCGATATTACTTCCCTATACAAACTCATAACGATACAGTGTTCAAATAAACACGACAATATATTGAATACAGTGAATTCATTCAGTTATTGTTTGCCATTTTATTATTTTTCATGACGAGACTAAATTGTCGTTGATAATTTTTTCAAATTCAATCTTTGGGTAATGGACAAACTTCGATATGAATTTGCTAGCTTTAACCTTTCATTGCCATTTGATTTATATTTACACAAGCTCCAAAACGTAGCACATCTCAGACGCAAACAATGATGATCCAAGTATTGTCTAGCAAATCTGTTAATTTTTTCTGACTTAAATATTTTTTCTCTAGAGAAAAAAATATATTATATTGCGTTCGTTTTAATAATAATAGATAATTTTAATAGCTGTAACATAACAGTCCTTAATAGCGTGAACATCAATAACTATTTTCGATCAATTGATTTGCTAATATAACATTGAGATATAATTAGATTTGTTTTTGCTATTTCTAATCTAAACTCTTGGATACATCATATTGAAATTATCTGCACGTGACTGCTAAATGCTGTTAATTATGTCAATGTCAATATATAAAAGACATTCAATAATATAAAAATCGGAAAAAAATCTTTGGAATTAAAATCAATATTGGGCTTAAGCGGTTAAGAGCGACGGGACTTGTTTCAGAGGTCCCGGGTTCGATACCCACTTCGAGCAGCCTGTTGTCAGGCAACAGTGACAACGATTTTCACTTGGATATAGATAGCAATATGTTTCCAAGTGAAAATAGCCCTCGCCCGGCATTGTTGCACCATATTACAGAGATTGTAATAAAAATTTATCACACAGAGATGTGACAACTGTTTGGGTTGCCAGTTTGCCACCTGTAATAAAACAAACGTAGTTTGTAAGATTATATCACAACAGCTCATAGAACCCATAAGTTCTGATCGCTGTTCAAATAAAATTAACAAAAAAAAACTTTAAAAAAAAAAGATCAATATTGTCATACCCCGACGTCTATAATCACTGGATTCAAAGCGTTTGATTTGTTTGATTCAGTCATTCTAAGTGCTGCCAAAAATTTGCTGATGTTAAAATTATTAAAAAATAATTAAAAAAAAAAAATTCATTGTTCTAGAATAATAGTATAAATTTACTGCACTAATTTTCGATTGCAGCTATAGAACAATAACATGTTCTGACTGCTGTTTAACAATGTTAAGCAAAAAAAATCGTTGGAGTTGTTCTTTCCAAATTGAAATTTTGAATATATTTGGTATGATATAAACTTATTTCTATTTCACTAATTTTTTAATGATATGTTCTTTACCAAAAATATATTCATCATTTATTCTTTTTGTAGTTTTGATAAAATACTAAAGATGACGTTCATCCAAAAAAAACTAGAAAAATTGATACTTTTAATACTCCGTGGCCTTTTTGGGGTTGAATTAACTCTTAGATACTATATACAAATTTATCCAGATTTAAATACTTTCTATATAAATTTTACCTTTATCCAAAAGTGCATTTCTATTAACTATTTCTATTATTTCTATCTATTTTATCGATAATTCAATCATGTTTAATAATTCATCCAGAATAATTTGTAGATTTATCGAATGTTTTGACTTCATGAAGATTTATTGTTTGCATCTATTGAAAGCATCCGCTTGAATTGCAAATACACAAATTATTTTCACACAGTCGCAGTTGATAAATATTATACATTTAACAAATATGTCAATTTTGTATGATTTATTATGTGAATGGAAATAATAAAATTATACTCCAATAAAACTAGGAATAAACTAGCTGTAAGTGAAATTCTGTCTTAAGGCAATTAAGGCATCGTGCCTTAAGGCAAATTGCTGGAACTTCCCGTACCAAAAATTATTATTTTTTTAAAAACGATTGACATTTTTAAAACAAATTTACTTCGAAAAAATAAGATTTTTGAGAAACTATAAATTAAACAAAAAATTACTTTTTTTGAAAAAAAAATTTTTTCAAAAAAAAATCTAATTTTTTTTTTTTTTTTTGGAAAAAATAATGTTTTTTTATTTTGGTATATTTTGGAAGATCTTTTTTCAAAGCAATCGTACTGCTTTAACTGCATAGAGACAAAATGTCAAAGCGCGTAAGCGCTGCGTCGCCGTCTAACGAATAAATATTAGTACGGAACCCATAGGAATGCAAACAAAATTTATACTTATTGTTAAAATCTCTATAAAATATCTGATAATTTGATGTGCATATGTCTAATGATCATTTTTGACCGCCAAATGGCATTTTTTTTTTACTTTTTTCGTTAGATCTCCGAAACCGCTAGACCTGCCCTCATGAAAATTTGATCAATTCTTCATCTTGCCAATACAAGTCAAATGTTTTTTGAATTATTAAAATCGGACGCTCCGTTCTCTTAAAAACTGAGTTACCGTTTTCGGCACTTTTTGCCCCGTATCTTTGGAACGGCTGGACCTGCCTTCGCCAAAAACTAATCAGCACGTCTCCTTATCAATACGAATCGAATGTTTTTTGAATTATTCAAATCGGTTGATCCGTGTTCCCGAAATCGTCGACGAAAATTTGTATCCGCACATACATACACACACGTACATACATACATACACACACACACACACACACATACACACACACACACACACACACACATACATCCATTTTTTCTAAGGTATGCCAAAATGTTAAGAAACCTCTGAAACGTAAAGATATATAAAAATTTTCATTTTCGATTTTTTTGCGATTACTATAACTTACCCTACGGGAAGTTAATAATAGTTGAAATAGTTCAAAACCACGTCAGAATAATTTTATGTGTAATAAATGAGCACCAGGCCAGAATAGTTTTATTTTGCTTAATGGTATTATAATGATCTAAAGTTTTCGCTTGTGGTGATTATATCTCAAGTACTTTACTTAGGCTTTAAAGATAATTTTTCTTTCTAATTTTCTCCTACAAAAATGTTGGCTTTTTTATTTAATATTCAAAATTCAACCCTGTTATAATATTGATATGAAATATTTAGACTAATAAATAATTAAATTAAATTTAGATTTTTTTTGTTATAATTTATTTTTGTTAACCAAGCATTTAATATCTTATTTACAAAATGATATGTGTTGAACGTATATGAAAAAATAAAGTTATGTCAACTAATTTATATTTTTATTCCCAAAAAAATTTTCTTATAAATATGTTATGCTTGAATTCTATTTCTCGAAATAATTATTTCTGTTGCCTCGTTGAATTTCTATAAATAAAAAGTCGATCCATATTTTTAAGAGCAGTTTCAGGAAGAGTATATATCGGATTTAAAACACACGTAAACACTGAATATATCAAATAAACAATGAATATATCTCGAGTTATAAATATCGAGAGGCGGTTTAATTTATTGAATTTTTCGAATGATTGATCCTTCAGATGATGAACACCAGATAAAACATTAATAATAAACTTATGAGAGGAATGAAAAGTTAACCTTCGTATTATATGTAGTAATGAACTATATTGGTTATTTAGACAGTTTTTTAGCATTTTCTTCATTGTCACAGTTTGAGAATACTTTCTCTCATGAATTAATATTTGTGACAATCCGACAAACTGGTCGAGATGACAATAAGGTTCCGTTATTACAATTTAGGACAAAATCTAAAAATGAATATATTCTTGTATATAATTTACATAAAATTTTAAATGGTATTTACCATATGATGATTTCTTATCATGCGGCAAACAATTTATTTAGGTTAGTATTAGGTAACTTTGTCTATATTTACATGCGCATTAATTCGGCAAGTTTTATTTTAAAGTAATTGCTTCTTTAATTGGATATAAGTTACCTAATTACAAATTCAAACCACCGTATATATTTTCAACAGAGAAAATTCTAACGTTTCATTTTAAATTATTCATTAATTTAATTAAATATACCTGAGAGCATAAATGATAAGTAAAATGCAATTTGCGAAGACTGCAAATTATGCAATAAAAATATTTCAGGCTCGTGCGATATGGAAATTACACAAGTTTCTTAATGATAATTATCTTTCATTTTTCCATTAAAATATCACGATGAATCCTCTTAATAAAATATCAGTTCGAACTACATTCAAAGTATGGATATTTTAAATGATTGTTTTTTCTACTTTTTACTTTTATCGTGAAATGATAAAATATACCTTATCAAATTAATGATATTTTAAATTCAATTTATAAAAGAGTATAAATTGATTGCTATTTTTACATGAATGGTTTTGTCACTAATTTAAAAATAAGTATTTGGAAATTACTCAAGAACAGCCAAGATGTGACAAAATATTTTCAATGATGCCATCAGACTATTTTTGATATTAAACACTTTTTTTCCATAATTTTTATTAATAATATTTTATATGTATTTAATTTATAATTTAAAATTAGCCAAAGATCTGTCTATAGAAGACATATGACAAAAAATATAAAGTCCATACATTGTATTTATCATAAGTATGATAAATTCAAATCGGATATATAATAAAAAAAGTTTGAAGTTTAAAACAGAACATATGCATTCAAAATTAAATTTAATATTATTAAGATAAAATATTTTTAATGATATAAGTTAGCAATGCGATAAAAATTATGATTCTATAATTTAATTAATTAAAGAGTTAAATTGTATTTTTTATTCACTATGAAAATGAGGACTAAGGCTAAGTAAAACATGAATAAGTATTTTACATAATTAATATTCAATATTCATCTATTTATCTATCCATTCTAATATCTATTCATCAATTTATTTAGCCTATTTTGAATCTAGCTATTCATCCACTATCTGTCCATCAATTTATCTATTCATCTTTTTATTTATCCATCAATCTAACTATTATCTATCCATCTATCTTATTCAATTTTTATGTATCTTTTTAATATATTTATCTGTTCATCCTTCTATATATTCATTCATCTAGCTATCCATTTATCTATTTATCCATTTATCTATTTATCCATTTATCTATTTATCCATTTATTTATCTATCCATTTATTTTGTCTACATTTCTATATATCTATCTTTTTTATTTATTCATATATATCTGCATTTATCTATTCACATGAATTTATCTATCTATTATATTATGTATCTATTAACTTATATATCTATTAATTTATATATCTATTAAATGATCTATCTATTAAATGATCTATCTATTAAATGATCTATCTATTAAATGATCTATCTATTAAATTATCTATCTATTATATTATCTATCTATTAACTTATATATCTATTAACTTATATATCTATTAACTTATATATCTATTAACTTATATATCTATTAAATGATCTATCTATCAAATGATCTATCTATTAAATGATCTATCTATTATATTATCTATCTATTAAATCACCTGTCTGATCATCCATCTATCTGATCATCCATCTATCTGGTGATTTATCTATCCAGTGATTTATCTGCCTTGTTATTTATTTATCTATAATTTCATCTATTTAGTGATTTATTTATCTGGTCATTTATCTATCTGATCATCTGTCTATATGGTCATTTATCTATCTATGAATTTATCCTTCTGATCATTTATCTACCTATAATTTTATTTATTCAGTAATTTATCTATCTGGTCATCTATCTATCTGGTCATCTATCTATCAGATCATCTATTTATCAGATCATCTATTTATCTGGTCATTTATCTATCCAATAATTCATCTATGTGGTCATTTATTTAATTTATCTATAATTTCATCTATTCAGTAATTTATTCATTTGGTCATTTATCTATCTATTAATGTATTTATCTGGTTTTTTCTCTACCTGATCATCTAACTATCTGGTCATTTATCTATCTATGAATTTATCTTTCTGATCATTTATATATCTATAATTTTATCTATTCAGTAATTTGCCTATCTGGTCGTCTATCTGGTCATCTATATATCTGGCCATATATATATCTGGTCATCTATCTATCAGATCATCTATTTATCTGGTCATTCATCTATTCAATAATTTATCTATGTGGTCATTTATTTAATTTATCTATAATTTCATCTATTTAGTAATTTATTCATTTGGTCATTTATCTATCTATTATCGTATTTATCTGGTTATTTATCTACCTGATCATCTATCTATCTGGTCATCTATTTATTTATTCATTCTGGTCATTTATTTAATTTATCTATAATTTCATCTATTCAGTAATTTATCCATTTGGTCATTTATCTATCTATTAATGAATTTATTTGGTTATTTATCTATCTGCTCATTTATCTATCTATGAATTTATCCTTCTGGTCATTTATCTATCTATGAATTTATCCTTCTGGTCATGTATATATCTATAATTTCATCTATTCAGTAATTTACCTATCTGGTCATCTATCTATCTGGTCATCTATCTATCTAGTCATCTATGTATCTTGTCATTTATCTATCTAGTCATTCATCTATCTATCCAAGTATCTGTTTATTCATCTATCTATTTATTAATATTTTTATGTATCTATTTTTTTACCTATTTATCTCTGCATTTATTTATCAATCTATCTCTTCATTTATCTAGCTCGTATTTTTTTTATCTATTTATCCATCTGTAAATTCATTTATCTATCTATTCATCCAAATAAATACTCATTTATCTACCTAATCATTTATCTACCTAATAATTTATCTACCTAATAACGAAAATTTTATTATTAGGTAGATCTACATAATAATTTATCATTTATCTACATAATAATTTATCTATCTATTAACTTCATACGTTTAATTAATTTCAGTCATTAATTTATCAGATCATTTATGTATCTATGAATTTATCTTTCTATGATTCTATCTATCTGGTCTATTTCTATGATTCTATCTATCTGATCTAGTTTTTTATCTATCTATGAATTTATCTATATAGTCTATATATCTATATCTATATAAAATATTATCAATTTAGTAATTTATCTATCTGGTCAATTATCTATCTATTAATTTATCTATTAAATAAATTTATTCATCTGGTTATTTATCTATCTGTTCATCCTTCTATCTGACCATTCATCTATCTAGTCTTTCATCTTCTTGGTCATTTATCTGTCTATGAATTTATCTATCTATAATTTTATCTATCTGTTAATTCATCTATATGGTCATTTATCTATCTATTCATTTATCTATTTATCCAGGTATCTATTTATCTAGTTATATTGCACAGGAAATTAATATAATTTAAAACCTGACAGCATAAAAAATTAAATTTAAAAAATTATGAATAAATTGCATATTGTACTTCTCGCAGAAACTTCTATACTAAATGATTTATTCCGCAATACTTATTACTTGGTGCAAAACAAATAATAAAAACGCCGGTCCCGCCCACATTTTATCAAATACCTATTGAATGACAGTAGATAACAGGTAATTAAATCGCGATAAAATTTTAATATACTATTTCCTATGAACTTACAGTGTTTTTAATGTCCTTATTAGTCGAAAGTCTCCTATAAAACGTTTTAGCCGGTTCCGTTTCATTCTCGCTCTCGGACGAATCTTCGCAGAGTTCTGCATTTTTGTTCGACGAAGATGAGCACTTTGGTTTATTTGCCATTTTACACTTCACTTATAATTAATAAACGGGCACCAAATCGTATGGGCCTCGTTCACTACCGATTCAATTCAATATTCGACATCGACACTTACAACTAACGATTTACAACTAAATTTCGTAAATTTGAACACATAACACGACATGCGGTCTGTCAGAGGCAGACGCCATGACATGCGATCACCGACGCCGACGCATGCGTACTGAGGAGGATGATTGATAGAAGAGAAGAGAAGAGAGTCGAGTCGGTTCGGCTGTTTTCCCTTCTTCTCGGCCACGAGGACGAGGACGATACTACGAGCGCCGGACGCGTAGTAAACAAAGACGGGAATTTACGGCTAATGTGACACAGAGCGCATCAACTTAGGAGGCGTCCATTAATCACATGAGGTTTTTAGGGGGAGGGGGGGTTTGAAAAAAAACCACAAAATATCACGTGGGGGAGGGAGGGTATAGTAAGATATCACGTGTATTTATTTTTTAACTACTTCTTTAAAAAAAAGTTCAAATATTTAAAAAAAGATAAAAAAATTTACAGTTTTTTCACGTAACTGAAAATAAAAACCAAACACGTGATCTTTGGTGGCAGAGGGGGGGTTAATTTTGAATATCACCAAATATCACCAAGGGGGAGGGGGGTCCAAAAATCCTTAAGAACTCGCTCACGTGATTAATGGATGCCCCCTTAGCCGATCAATGACGGTAAGTAACGTACGGATATACAGGATCGTTAACCAGAGAGTTACTGGCATCGGTCACATAAATACATTTTTATGATACAGAAAATCCGTCATCGAAACTACATCCTGATTTGACTCATATTTCAAATGACTGGACTCAAATTGCTGGAACTTCCCGTACCATAGGGGCCGTTCAAGTATTACGTAAGCACTATAGAGGGGCGGGGGGTTGTTAATTTGCTTATTTTGGTTAAACATGGGGGGCAGGGGGTCTGGATGATGAATACGTTATAGGTAGTATTTTTATTTTTTACATTAATTGCAAAATGTTTTTACGTAAGCATGGGGTAGGTAGTAAGAGCTTTGCTTACTTTTGCTGACGAGGGGGATGGGGGGGGT
The DNA here is from genome assembly GCF_003426905.1 of Ctenocephalides felis. Classification (NCBI taxonomy): domain Eukaryota; kingdom Metazoa; phylum Arthropoda; class Insecta; order Siphonaptera; family Pulicidae; genus Ctenocephalides; species Ctenocephalides felis. The sequence continues at coordinate 3,276,441 of NW_020537646.1, forward strand.
TAATAATTGTAATAAATCTGCTTACGTAATACTTGAACGATCCCAATATTTAAAAATCTTGGTACGGAACCCAAAAAAATTTACACAAGATGTGTACACATTATACAAATCTCTATAAAATATCTGATATTTTGATGTGCATATGTCCAATGAACATTTTTCATTTTTGACCGCCAATGACATTTTTTAAACTTATTTTTATTGAGAGTCCATAACCGCTGGACCTGCCTTCCCAAAAATTTCAACAGTTCTTCATCTTGTTAATACAAGTAAATTGTTTTATGAATTATTCAAATCGGACGGTCCGTTCTCTTAAACCTGAGTTAACGTTTTTAGCACGTTTTTCCCGTATCTTCGTAACGGCGAGGTCTGCCTTAGCCGAAAACTAATTAGCACGTCTCCTTATCAGTGAATTTGAATTATTCAAATTGGTTGACCGGTGATCCCAAAATCGTCGACAAAAATTTGTATCCGCACACACACACATACATCCATTTTTTATAAGGTATCCCAAAATATTCAGAACCTCTGAAACGTAAAGATATATAAAAATTTTCATTTTCGATTTTTTTGCGATTACTATAACCCTACGGAAGTTAATAAAATGCTATCCATACACAGATAATTGTGATTCTTTTTAGAAAATTATCAATATTTCGCACGAATAATTGATATATTTTATAATAAAATCACTTAAATAGTTGCACATAGCATATTTCCTCAATCAATCAACTTTCGATTAGGTCGAGATTATAATATCTAATGTACTTTATTTAAGTGAGGAGGTCAACTGTAACCAGTAGGTACCTACAAAACGCCAAAGAACGTACATGTGCTCAGCACAGATTTTGATTAGAATCGCTTAAGCACGCGATGAAATTATAAACTTTGTTAAATTACTATTAATAGATAAATAGATAAATGGAGAGACAGATTGATAAATTGCAAAGAAGGATAAATATAAATATGAATAAATAGTTAATTGAATAGATAGATAGAAATAGACATAAGGACTAGTGGTAATTAGCATTTTTACATAAGACAAGTTTCATTAACTTTCCGAGATGTAAACATAATCAATAAGAATTGAGATATAGATATTTAGGTAAAATTTCTAACAGTTACTTCAAAAATAAATTTTTTCCCTTCACTATAAAATAATCAATTTCTTTTCCAATTAATGTATTTCAAGCATACTTATATTATCTGTTATAGTACAAATTATATTGAATTGTTAAACACAATTCATTTTATTTCTTTTTGATTCTAAAATGTGTTTTATTAAAGTTTGGGCGTCAGCTGTAATCAGTAGCTAGCTACGAAACACGTAATGCATATAGATGTGCGACTAGATTCTGATTAGAATCACGAAAGCGCACGACGAAATCCTAAACTTCAATGATTTTTTATATAATTCAACCACTTATCGTAGGCCTATAATATTTTAGCAAGTCATTTCAGACAAAATAAAAGAAAATTGAATATAAAAAATTAACTTACCTTACTTAATGTTCACTTCTGGAAGCTATTTGGATGAATTAGTTACTTGTCATCTGAAACGCCACTCTAAGAAATTTCTACATTATTTAAAATATTAATGAACATAAGTTGAATATTAATTACATAGTAATACATGTCAACTACAAATTTCTCAATGTACAAATATATATGTAGCAAAAATGAACTTGGATTTATTTTAAAGTTGTTAAAAGTTATGATGAAAAAAAATGCTTATATAAAATTAACTTACTTGTTAACTTCTGGAAAATATTTGGATTTTTCGCTCGCATGTCATCTAACAGCTCCATTAAGAATTTTCTATAATATTCAAAATATTAACAAAAAAATTAGATACAAAAAATAAACAAATAAAATTCCCTCAAACTTAGAAATATTATTTATTACTTACCGAACTCAAAACTATATTTAGCTTACCATATTTTCGTTGAATTTACATATAAAGTGAACAATTAAAATCATTGCCATTTTAATACAATAATATGACTAATTGTACAAGTTAATACAGTTTTAATCAGCAGTAATCTTAAGCTTATCATTGGTCTCCAATAAATATTAAGCTCGAAGTATAATCTATTATATATGTAGTTTGAGTTAAGAGCATTTCTGATGATTTAAAAGTAAATCCTTCTTTGTTGATGCTTCATAAAAGAGCAGATTATCTCCAAATTAAATAATCATCAGGAAACAAAAATAAAGCTCTTTGCCGGTAATTCTGACCGCTGCGCCATACTGCAGCAGTACAATTGCAGCCAGAAAGGAGATGAATTAAAGTTTATAGTTTATACTTTCACCGTATACAGAACTGCAAGTAAATATTAGATAAGTGAGAGAACGTTTTGCCTTGCAACAAGTTTCCAGTATTTTCTCGTCTCATACATAGAACGTGTTTGCTTACCGAGAACTAATCTCATTGTTAAGTAAATTTACATTTTGTTGAACTTTCTGGATCGAGAGATATAATAGTCTGTAATGTCATCATCAAAGGAAATTGTAATAATTACAAATCAAATAATTAATTTATTGCTCTAAATGCTATCATTGAAATGTAGGAGCGTGGCGTTGTTATGACAACGTTATGTTACAGTCCAATCTCCATATAAATTGGTAATAAAAACTGCCAATAAACTATATGTTTGCTATGCAGTCATTTTTCATATAAATCCTACAAATCGATAAATTTGTAAAAAAAATTACAATGATCTAAATTAAAGATTAGAAAACAGTTTTAAAACTCCAAAATTTAAATAGAAAATTATATATCAGTTTGAATATAATAGTGAATTCTAATGATTATTGTACAGTTGTTATATCATATTTAGCCAAAATAACATTACTACAAAAGATTATAATTCTTTTTGAATCCAATACTTTAATTTAATTCCCATTGAGTGATTTTGTAAAATTAATGGAAACTTAGAAATAGAATACGGTTTGGTAATATCTTAAATGACTATACTATTTTATGTATATATTTTTTTTAAATGCTTCTATTAGTAATCAAATATATTTTCACATTTAACATTTTTATTACATAAACTACAACATTATATAGGTGATTACATTCATAAAAAGTGAAAACTAAAACAAAACATTTTTCGTCTACACGATTTATACCACATACTAAAAAATGAACTTATTTTAGACCTAATAACTATTAAAAAATATTGTAGAAAAATTACTTCATTAATCCAGAGATTCAGATAGATCTTGTATTCTGTAAAATATATAAAATTGTATTAGATACAGCTTATAGAACTTTTATAAAAATTATTGCTTTTTTAACTTCCCGAAGGAGAAGTTTATGTTTTCATCAAAAAATCCGAATCGCTAATTTTATGTTTTCTTGACGTTTCGAGCCATTCTGAATCGAATGAGACCAAATTTGGAAATTATGTGTGTGTGTGTGTGTGTGTGTGTGTATGTGTGTGTGTGTGTGTGTGAACAGATTTTTTGCCGTAAATCGACGTTTTTCTCCAAACGGTTGGACCGATTTCAAAAATTTAAAAGCCATTTGATGTATCTCGATGAGGACTATCGTCTCTGAGTTTTGTGCGGCGATCGGCGGGCCGTTTCTTTGTAAATTGCAGAAAAGTGAAAAATTTTCGTCCACGTTTTAGCCCGCAATTCTGAATCGATTCTGAAATTCAAAAACCGTTCGATAGATATTGGTTGGGAATCGTGCTGATTAGTTTTTGGTAAAGATCGGCCGGGCCGTTTTCTTGTAATAAAGTTTTTAAAAAAAAATTTTTGACGATTTTTTATGATTATTTTTTTGACGATAGATACCATAGTTTTCTAGGTCATACTAAAATATTACGGTCCTACGACAACTGGTTCAGCTTTAAAAATTCGTCAAAGTTTGCAAAAATCAGTATGGTCTTTTTGCATTTGTCAAAATTAGACTTTTGATCGACGTTTTTTCTCAAAACGCCTGAACCGATTTTAGAAATTTAA
>NW_020537646.1:3281415-3300339 GCF_003426905.1 Ctenocephalides felis
GAAGGGGCAAACGGGATGTATGGTGGGTTATTTGAAAGCGAAAAACTGGAGATTGTGTCTGATAATTGGTTTTGGGATCGATTGGAAATATTCTAGGTATTGAATATGTACCGAGAACAATAATAAAATGATCGGAAAGTACAATGATAAATATACTTTAATTCGGAGAAATTAACTGCGGCGAGGAGGTGAATTTTTAGAGTTGGTTTTGTGGATAGTATATCATATTATTATTATTTATGTTCTGCTTGAATACACCTGCCCGACAAAAACGCGGTTTGATTAAAATTAAAATTGAACTTGATTATTTTTTTATAAATTATTGTATATTTTTGTTTTGAATAATTGATTAAAATTGTCTATTTATGCTTACACTGAAGATATGATAAACCAAACCTTAATCAGCGCGTGTAGTGTATTCATATTTTCTAGTTAAGATCACTTGTTTAATGATGTAAAATTTATTGAACACTAAATTTGTATAAAAAAATAATATACTAATATATAAATAACGATGAATTAAAGGAGCACATATTGCCCTCCTATATTCTATGTTTTCAATAGCGATGCATTATGAGCACTGATCAAGGTTACGCGTATATATATATATATATGTAGCGGGTTGCCAACACGCATAGCGGCTTGTCAACACGCATCACATGTCTCTGGACAGATTGGCCCACATAGTGACAGCACTGAGAAAAACAAAAGGAAATTCAAGTGTCAGATCGGACACGGTTTTTGTTTCTCCCTAGTCGAATTTGCCTAAAATGTATAATTCTTGAAACCTTTCTTTTCGATTATAAATAAGAAAATACCAATCACATTTTATTAACGATAAATATGACAACACATAGTGTCGTGGATATTAATCATATATAAAATAAACGAAATATAAATAATATTTTATGGAATTTATTATTACTACAATTTGCACAATATTGGTATTAATATGGAGGACTACCAAGCCCCCATATTTTGGTGACCCCGAGAGTGAACTAGTAACACACATACAAGAAGGTAAGAAGATCAAGACATATTTTGAAGTAGCACAAAAAAAAAAAATGAAGTCTCAAGAATTACTAAGAAAAGAATTTTTAAAAATATAAATAATTATTATAAATGGCTCACAACCGCTATAACTAGAAGAACATTCTAATCCTACAACTGAGACTCCGACCACGCACTTCAAGATCAACAATAACACGTGCTCAATAAATCACTTATTATCATGGTAAATAAGTCGATAATAAGCACCATGGCAACAGACAGGGAGCAAACAATTTGGCAACCGCCACATACACTCAACCGCTAACTCACCAGCGAAGGGCCACATACACTCAACCGCTAACTCACCAGCGAAGGGCCACATACAATCAACCGCTAACTCACCAGCGAAGGGCCACATACAATCAACCGCTAACTCACCAGCGAAGGGCCACATACAATCAACCGCTAACTCACCAGCGAAGTGTCAAATACTACTCAGCCGCTAACTCACCAGCGAAGGGCCACATCTACTCAACCGCTAACTCACCAGCGAAGGGCCACGTAAGCAATCAACAAACTCAACAAGCCAACACGGCAATTTATCACACAATCTCAACCAAAGAAATTTACAAGGAAGTTCAAGAATGGCAGTCATAGATGCGAAACAATCTTTTTCATTAGGGCGGAGTGATGTAGCGGGTTGCCAACACGCATAGCGGCTTGTCAACACGCATCACATGTCTCTGGACAGATTGGCCCATATAGTGACAGCACTGAGAAAAACAAAAGGAAATTCAAGTGTCAGATCGGACACGGTTTTTGTTTCTCCCTAGTCGAATTTGCCTAAAATGTATAATTCTTGAAACCTTTCTTTTCGATTATAAATAAGAAAATACCAATCACATTTTATTAACGATAAATATGACAACACATAGTGTCGTGGATATTAATCATATATAAAATAAACGAAATATAAATAATATTTTATGGAATTTATTATGACTACAATTGGTATTAATATGGACTAAGCCTCCATATATATATATATATATATATATATATAATATTTGAAATATTTTTGCAGCCCAATCGCCGAATTAAAAAAAAAATTAACGAGAAAAATTATTTATTCCATTAAACGTTTCGACACTTGATATGTGTCATCATTCAGTAATCTAAAGTACATAATATTTAACAAATACAAAAGTTGATGATAAATATAAATATATAAAAAAGAGAAAATTATTCATACCAACCCAGGAAAAACAAGAGAAAAATCTAATTAATGATGTAAAATTTATTGAACACTAAATTTGTATAATAAAATAATATACTAATATATCAATAACGATGAATTAAAGGAGCACATATTGCCCTCCTATATTCTATGTTTTCAATAGCGGAGCATTATCAACACTGATCAAGGTTACACAGCAAGTGTGGTGATTGAGTGGGAGCGGGGTGTGAGAAACAAAAGAGGAAAGAGAAACAGGGAAGAAATAAAACGAACGAAAAATTTTAAAATTGTATAGAATTATATATAAATATATATACATGTATATATATATATATATATATATATATATATATATGTGTGTGTGTGTGCGTGTATTTATACATGGCTTCTAGATCTAAATTAACTGATGGCTTCCTCTTTGACAAAATCCATACGTGTGATATGAATAACTCGTAATATTTTTAGCATCATCAAAAACTGACAAGTTCCGTACCATTAGCTCTTCTATTAATATTTTCTGCTAATTGATATTACTAGGTCATTCCGCTATGCTGTCGATATTACTTCCCTATACAAACTCATAACGATACGGTGTTCAAATAAACACGACAATATATTGAATACAGTGAATTCATTCAGTTATTGTTTGCCATTTTATTATTTTTTATGACGTGGCTAAATTGTCGTTGATAATTTTTTTAAATTCAATCTTTGGGTAGTGGACATACTACGATATGTAATTGCTCCAAAACGTAACACATATTAGACGCAAACATTGATCTGTTTTTCTTTCTGACTTAAATATTTTTTATCCAGCGAAGATTTTTTTTTCCTGAAATTAAAATAATGCCAATTCTTTGACATTATCATCAAAATTAGCAAGAACAAGAATTGAGTTACTTTTAATAAAATATATCAAAGCTAGAATAGGTCGATCATGGAGTTTCTATGAAGTATTTTATAACAATGAATAATAAAATTAATTTGTTTTATTTCATTGCATTCACGATAATTTTAATAGCTATAACATAACAGTCCTTAGCGTGAACATCAATAACTATTTTCGATCAATCGATTTGCTAATATAACATTGAGATATAATTAGATTTGTTTTTGCTATTTCTAATCCAAACTCATGGATACATCATATTGAAATTATCTGTAAGTGACTGCTAAATGCAGTTAATTATGTCAATGTCAATATATAAAATCCATTCAATAATGAAAAAACTCTTTGGAAAATACTTTGGAATTAAATTTGGAATCATCATTCTCGGACGTCCAATCGCTGAATTGGCATTCGATTTAGACATTCTAAGTGCTACCAAAAATTTGCTGATTTTATAATAAAAATATTGATTTTTTTTTAAAAAAAATGTTGCTTTGCAAAAATACTATAAATTTACCCACTTCACTAATTTTCGATGACAGCTATAGAACAACAACATGTTCTGATAGCTGTTCAAAAATGTTAATAAAAAAATCGATAAAGTTGTTCTTTACAAATTGAATTTTTTATATCTCTGGTATGATATAAATTTATTTCTATTTCACTGATTTTCTAGTGGTGTGCTCTTTTTTTAAAAATGTATTCATTTATTCTTATTGTAGGTTCACTAAAATACTAAAGATGACTTTCTCCTTATTGTCCAAAAATCAAGAAAAATTGATACTTTCAATACTCCATCGCCCTCTTTGGGTTGAATTACCTTGCAGATACTGTATACAAGTTTTTCCACATTTAGATACGTTTTATATTCTTTTTCCTAAGAAGTACATTTCTATTAACTATTTCTATTATTTCTACTGATTTTATCGATAATTCTATGATGTTTAATAACTCATCCGGAATAATTTGTAGAACTATCGAATGTTTTGACTTCATGAAGATTTATTGTTTGCATCTATTGAAAGCATCCGCTTGAACTGCAAATCCACAAATTATTTTCACACAGTCGCAGTTGATAAATATTATACATTTAACAAATATGTCAATTGTGCATGATTTATTAGGTAAATAGAAATAATAAATTTATACTCCAATAAAACTTGGAATAAATAATAGTTGAAATAGTTCACAACCACGTCAGAATAATTTTATGTGTAATAAATGAGCACCAGGCCAGAATAGTTTTATTTTGCTTAATGGCATTATAATGATCAAAAGTTTTTGCTTGTGGTGATTTTATCTCAAGTACTTTAGTTAGGCTTTAAATAGTACTCGAAATATAATTTTTCTTTCTGGTTTTCTCCTAGAAAAATATTGGTTGGCTTATTTTATTTAACATTTAAAATCCAACCCTGTTATAATATTGTTATGAATGACTAGCCAAAAAATTTGTAAAAAATTAAATTTAGTTTTAAACGTATATGAAAAAATTAAGTTAGGTCAACTAATTTATATATTTATTCCCAAGAAAATTTTCTTATAAATATGTTATGCATGAATTCTATTTCTCGAAATAATTATTTCTGTTGCCTCGTTGAATTTCTATAAATAAAAAGTCGATCCATATTTTTAAGAGCAGTTTCAGGAAGAGTATATATCGGATTTAAAACACACGTAAACACTGAATATATCAAATAAACAATGAATATATCTCGAGTTATAAATATCGAGAGGCGGTTTAATTTATTGAATTTTTCGAATGATTGATCCTTTAGATGATGAACACCAGATAAAACATTAATAATAAACTTATGATAGGAATGAAAAGTTAACCTTCGTATTATATGTAGTAATAAACTATATTGGTTATTTAGACAGTTTTTTAACTTCCCGAAGGAGAAGTTTATGTTTTCATCAAAAAACCCGATTCGCTAATTTTATGTTTTCTCGACGTTTCAAGCCATTCTGAATCGAATGAGACCAAATTTGGAAAAAGTATGTGTGTGTGTGTGTGTGTGTGTGTGTGTGTGTGTATGTGAACAGATTTTTTGCCGTAAATCGACGTTTTCTCGAAAACGGCTGGACCGATTTCAAAAATTTAAAAGCCATTCGATGTATCTCGATGAGAACTATTGTTTGTCAGTTTTGTGCGACGATCGGCCAAGCCGTTTCTTCATAAATGGCAGAAAAGTGAAAAATTTTTCGTCTACGTTTTAGCCCGCAATTCTGAATCGATTTTGAAAATTCAAAAACCGTTCGAAAGATATTGGTTGGGAATCGTGCTGATTAGTTTTTGGTGAGATCGGCCGGGCCGTTTTCTTGTAATAAAGTTTTTAAAAAAAAAATTTCGGCGATTTTTATGATTATTTTTTTGACGATAGATACCATAGTCTTCTAGATCATACTAAAATATTATGGCCCTACGACAACTGGTTCAGCTTTAAAAATTCGTCAAAGTTTGCAAAAATCAGTATGGTCTTTTTGGCATTTGTCAAAATTAGACTTTTGATCGACGTTTTCTCAAAAACGCCTGAACCGATTTTAGAAATTTAAAAGCCATTTGATGTATTTCGGTGAGACTATCGTTTGTCAGTTTTGTGCAACGATCTGCCAAGCCGTTTCTTTGTAATTTGAAAAAAACTTTTCGTCCACATTTAAGCTCATCCTACCGAACGATTTTAAAAATCAAAAACTGTTCGAAAGATATTAGTTGGGAATGGTACTGATTAATTTTAGGTGAAAATCTACCGAGCCGTTTTCTTGTAATTAACTGTTGAAAAAAAGTGTTAAATTTTCGTCGACATTTAAGCTCATCCTACCGAACCGATTTTAAAATATCAAAAACTGTTCGAAAGATATTAGTTGGGAATGGTACTGATTAATTTTAGGTGAAAATCTACCGAGCCGTTTTCTTGTAATTAACTGTTGAAAAAAAGTGTTAAATTTTCGTCGACATTTAAGCTCATCCTACCGAACCGATTTTAAAATATCAAAAACTGTTCGAAAGATATTAGTTGGGAATGATACTGATTAATTTTAGGTGAAAATCTACCGAGCCGTTTTCTTGTAATTAACTGTTGAAAAAAAGTGTTAAATTTTTGTCGACATTTAAGCTCATCCTACCGAACCGATTTTAAAATATCAAAAACTGTTCGAAAGATATTAGTTGGGAATGGTACTGATTAATTTTAGGTGAAAATCTACCGAGCCGTTTTCTTGTAATTAACTGTTGAAAAAAAGTGTTAAATTTTCGTCGACATTTAAGCTCATCCTACCGAACCGATTTCAAAAAATCAAAAATTGTTCGAAAGATATTAGTTGGGAATGGCACTGATTAATTTTAGGTGAAAATCTACCGAGCCGTTTTCTTGTAATTAACTGTTGAAAAAAAGTGTTAAATTTTCGTCGACATTTAAGCTCATCCTACCGAACCGATTTTAAAATATCAAAAACTGTTCGAAAGATATTAGTTGGGAATGATACTGATTAATTTTAGGTGAAAATCTACCGAGTCGTTTTCTTGTAATTAACTGTTGAAAAAAAAATTTAAGCCGATTTTCATGGAAATTTTTTTGGCGATATACATCATGGTCTTATAGAACTTACTGTAATATTACGGCCTAACGACAAGTAGTTTAATTTTAAAAATTCGTCAAAGTTTGCTAAAATTATTATCGTTTTTTTAAAAAGTAGGATTAATGAAGTATATTATTTACACATTTTTTTTTTGATTAAGTCGATTATCTACAAATTTCGGGAAGTTCATGTAACTTGCCTCAAGGCTAAATACCAAACCAACTAGTTAGCATTTTCTTCATTGTCACAGTTTGAGAATACTTTCTCTCATGAATTAATATTTGTGACAATCCGACAAACTGGTCGAGATGACAATAAGGTTCCGTTATTACAATTTAGGACAAAATCTAAAAATGAATATATTCTTGTATATAATTTACATAAAATTTTAAATGGTATTTACCATATGATGATTTCTTATCATGCGGCAAACAATTTATTTAGGTTAGTATTAGGTAACTTTGTCTATATTTACATGCGCATTAATTCGGCAAGTTTTATTTTAAAGTAATTGCTTCTTTAATTGGATATAAGTTACCTAATTACAAATTCAAATCACCGTATATATTTTCAACAGAGAAAATTCTAACGTTTCATTTTAAATTATTCATTAATTTAATTAAATATACCTGAGAGCATAAATGATAAGTAAAATGCAATTTGCGAAGACTGCAAATTATGCAATAAAAATATTTCAGGCTCGTGCGATATGGAAATTACACAAGTTTCTTAATGATAATTATCTTTCATTTTTCCATTAAAATATCACGATGAATCCTCTTAATAAAATATCAGTTTGAACTACATTCGAAATGATTGTTTTTTCTACTTTTTACTTTTATCGTAAAATGATAAAATATACCTTATCAAATTAATGATATTTTAAATTCAATTTATAAAAGAGTATAAATTGATTGCTATTTATAAATGAATGGTTTTGTCACTAATTTAAAAATAAGTATTTGGAAATTACTCATGAACAGCTAAGATGTGACAAAATATTTTCAATGATGCCATCAGACTATTTTTGATATTAAACACTTTTTTTCCATAATTTTTATTAATAATATTTTATATGTATTTAATTTATAATTTAAAATTAGTCAAAGATCTGTCTAGAAGACATATGACAAAAAATATAAAGACTATACATTATATTTATCATAAGTATGATATTCAAATCGGATATATAATAAAAAAAAGTTTGAAGTTTAAAACAGAACATATGCATTCAAAATTAAATTTAATATTATTAAGATAATGATATATCATATAAAGTCAGCAATGCGATAAAAATTATGATTCTATAATTTAATTAATTAAAGAGTTAAATTGTATTTTTTATTCACTGTGAAAATGAGGACTAAGGCTAAGTAAAACATGAATAAGTATTTTACATAATTAATATTCAATATTCATCTATTTATCTATCCATTCTAATATCTATTCATCAATTTATTTAGCCTATTTTGAATCTAGCTATTCATCCACTATCTGTCCATCAATTTATCTATTCATCTTTTTATTTATCCATCAATCTAACTATTATCTATCCACCTATCTTATTCAATTTTTATGTATCTTTTTAGTATATTTATCTGTTCATCCTTCTATCTATTCATTTATCTAGCTACCCATTTATCTATTTATCCATTTATCTATTTATCCATTTATTTATTTATCCATTTATTATGTCTACATTTCTATATACCTATCTTTTTTATTTATTCATATATATCTGCATTTATCTATTCACGAATGATGAATGAATTTATCTATCTATTATATTATGCATCTATTAACTTATATATCTATTAACTTATATATCTATTAAATGATCTATCTATTAAATGATCTATCTATCTATTAAATCACCTATCTAATCATCCATCTATCTGGTCATTTATCTATCCAGTGATTTATCTATCTTGTTCTTTATTTATCTATAATTTCATCTATTTAGTGATTTATTTATCTAGTCATTTATCTATCTGATCATCTATCATTTATCTATCTATGAATTTATCCTTCTAGTCATTTATCTATCTATAATTTAATCTATTCAGTAATCTATGTATCTTGTCATTTATATATCCAGTAATTTATCTATCTGGTTATTTATTTATCTATAATTTCATCTAGTTCGTAATTTATTAATCTGGTCATTTATCTTTCTATCAATTTAATTATCTATAAATGAATTTATCTATCTATCTGGTCATTTATCTATGAATTTATCTTTCTAATCATTTATTTATCTATAATTTTATCTATTCAGTAATTTGTCTATATGGTCGTCTATCTGGTCATCTATATATCTGGTCATCTATCTATCTGGTCATCTATATATCTGGTCATCTATATATCTGGTCATCTACCTATCTGGTCATATACCTATCTGGTCATCTACCTATCTGATCATCTATAATTTATGCATGATTTCTATTTATTAATTTCTATTTAGTAATTTATTTATCTGGTCATTTATCTATCTATTGATGTATTTATTTGGTTATTCATTTATCTGGTCATCTATTTATCTGGTCATTTATCTATCTAGTCATTTATCTATCTATGAATTTATCCTTCTGGTCATTTATATATCTATAATTTTATCTATTCAGTAATTTATCTATTAAGTAATTTATCTATCTGGTCATCTATCTATCTGGTCATCTATCTATCTGGTCATCTATCTATCTGGTCATGTATGCATCTTGTCATTTATCTAACCAGCAATTAATTAATTAATAATTTCATCTATTTAGTAATTTATTTATTTGATCATTTATTTATATATTGATTTATTTATGTATTAATGTATTTATATATTAATGTATATATCTGGTTATTTATCTACTTGTTCATCTATCTATCTGGTCATTTTATCTATTCAGTAATTTACCTATTTGGTCATTTATATATCTGTTCATTCATCCATCTATCTATTTATATAGTTATGTTGCACAGGAAATTAATATATAGTCAGTATAAAAATTTAAAAAAAAAGCAATAAATTGCTTATTGTACTTCTCGCAAAAATTTGAATACTACATCATTTTTACCGCAATAGTACTTGGAGCAAAACAAATAATAAAAACGCCGGTCCCGCCCACATTTTATCAAATACCTATTGAATGACAGTAGATAACAGGTAATTAAATCGCGATAAAATTTTAATATACTATTTCCTATGAACTTACAGTGTTTTTAATGTCCTTATTAGTCGAAAGTCTCCTATAAAACGTTTTAGCCGGTTCCGTTTCATTCTCGCTCTCGGACGAATCTTCGCAGAGTTCTGCATTTTTGTTCGACGAAGATGAGCACTTTGGTTTATTTGCCATTTTACACTTCACTTAAATTAATTATCGGGCACCAAATCGTATGGGCCTCGTTCACTACCGATTCAATTCAATATTCGACATCGACACTTACAACTAACGATTTACAACTAATTTTCGTAAATTTGAACACATAACACGACATGCGGTCTGTCAGAGGCAGACGCCATGACATGCGATCACCGACGCCGACGCATGCGTACTGAGGAGGATGATTGATAGAAGAGAAGAGAGTCGAGTTCGGTTCGGCTGTTTTCCCTTCTTCTCGGCCACGAGGACGATACTACGAGCGACGGACGCGTAGTAAACAAAGACGGGAATTTACGGCTAATGTGACACAGAGCGCATCAACTTAGGAGGCGTCCATTAATCACATGAGGTTTTTAGGGGGAGGGGGGGTTTGAAAAAAAACCACAAAATATCACGTGGGGGAGGGAGGGTATAGTAAGATATCACGTGTATTTATTTTTTAACTACTTCTTTAAAAAAAAGTTCAAATATTTAAAAAAAGATAAAAAAATTTACAGTTTTTTCACGTAACTGAAAATAAAAACCAAACACGTGATCTTTGGTGGCAGAGGGGGGGTTAATTTTGAATATCACCAAATATCACCAAGGGGGAGGGGGGTCCAAAAATCCTTAAGAACTCGCTCACGTGATTGATGGATGCCCCCTTAGCCGATCAATGACGGTAAGTAACGTACGGATATACAGGATCGTTAACCAGAGAGTTACTGGCATCGGTCACATAAATACATTTTTATGATACAGAAATCCGTCATCGAAACTACATCCTGATTTGACTCATATTTCAAATGACTGGACTCAAATTGCTGGAACTTCCCGTACCATAGGGGCCGTTCAAGTATTACGTAAGCACTATAGAGGGGCGGGGGGTTGTTAATTTGCTTATTTTGGTTAAACATGGGGGGCAGGGGGTCTGGATGATGAATACGTTATAGGTAGTATTTTTATTTTTTACATTAATTGCAAAATGTTTACGTAAGCATGGGGGTAGGTAGTAAGAGCTTTGCTTACTTTTGCTGACGAGGGGGATGGGGGGGGGTTAATAATTGTAATAAATCTGCTTACGTAATACTTGAACGATCCCAATATTTAAAAATCTTGGTACGGAACCCAAAAAATTTACACAAGATGTGTACACATTATACAAATCTCTATAAAATATCTGATATTTTGATGTGCATATGTCCAATGAACATTTTTGACCGCCAAATGACATTTTTTTAACTTATTTTTATTGAGAGTCCATAACCGCTGGACCTGCCTTCCCAAAAATTTCAACAGTTCTTCATCTTGTTAATACAAGTAAATTGTTTTATGAATTATTCAAATCGGACGGTCCGTTCTCTTAAAACCTGAGTTAACGTTTTTAGCACGTTTTTCCCGTATCTTCGTAACGGCGAGGTCTGCCTTAGCCGAAAACTAATTAGCACGTCTCCTTATCAGTGAATTTGAATTATTCAAATTGGTTGACCGGTGATCCCAAAATCGTCGACAAAATTTGTATCCGCACACACACACATACATCCATTTTTTATAAGGTATCCCAAAATATTCAGAAACCTCTGAAACGTAAAGATATATAAAAATTTTCATTTTCGATTTTTTGCGATTACTATAACCCTACGGAAGTTAATAAAATGCTATCCATACACAGATAATTGTGATTCTTTTTATAGAAATTATCATATTTCGCACGAATAATTGATATATTTTATAATAAAATCACTTAAATAGTTGCACGTAGCATATTTCCTCAATCAATCAACTTTCGATTAGGTCGAGATTATAATATCTAATGTACTTTATTTAAGTGAGGAGGTCAACTGTAACCAGTAGGTACCTACAAAACGCCAAAGAACGTACATGTGCTCAGCACAGATTTTGATTAGAATCGCTTAAGCACGCGATGAAATTATAAACTTTGTTAAATTACTATTAATAGATAATAGATAAATGGAGAGACAGATTGATAAATTGCAAAGAAGGATAAATATAAATATGAATAAATAGTTAATGAATAGATAGATATAAAATAGACATAAGGACTAGTGGTAATTAGCATTTTTACATAAGACAAGTTTCATTAACTTTCCGAGATGTAAACATAATCAATAAGAATTGAGATATAGATATTTAGGTAAAATTTCTAACAGTTACTTCAAAAATAAATTTTTTCCTTCACTATAAAATAATCAATTTCTTTTCAAATTAATGTATTTCAAGCATACTTATATTATCTGTTATAGTACAAATTATATTGAATTGTTAAACACAATTCATTTTATTTTCTTTTTGATTATAAAAATGTGTTTTATTAAAGTTTGGGCGTCAGCTGTAATCAGTAGCTAGCTACGAAACACGTAATGCATATAGATGTGCGACTAGATTCTGATTAGAATCACGAAAGCGCACGACGAAATCCTAAACTTCAATGATTTTTTATAATTCAACCACTTATCGTAGGCCTATAATATTTTAGCAGTCATTTCATTCAGACAAAATAAAGAAAATTGAATAAAAAAATTAACTTACCTTACTTAATGTTCACTTCTGGAAGCTATTTGGATGAATTAGTTACTTGTCATCTGAAACGCCACTCTAAGAAATTTCTACATTATTTAAAATATTAATGAACATAAGTTGAATATTAATTACATAGTAATACATGTCAACTACAAATTTCTCAATGTACAAATATATATGTAGCAAAAATGAACTTGGATTTATTTTAAAGTTGTTAAAAGTTATGATGAAAAAAAATGCTTATATAAAATTAACTTACTTGTTAACTTCTGGAAAATATTTGGATTTTTCGCTCGCATGTCATCTAACAGCTCCATTAAGAATTTTCTATAATATTAAAATATTAACAAAAAATTAGATACAAAAAATAAACAAATAAAATTCCCTCAAACTTAGAAATATATTTATTACTTACCGAACTCAAAACTATATTTAGCTTACCATATTTTCGTTGAATTTACATATAAAGTGAACAATTAAAATCATTGCCATTTTAATACAATAATATGACTAATTGTACAAGTTAATACAGTTTTAATCAGCAGTAATCTTAAGCTTATCATTGGTCTCCAATAAATATTAAGCTCGAAGTATAATCTATTATATATGTAGTTTGAGTTAAGAGCATTTCTGATGATTTAAAATGTAAATCCTTCTTTGTTGATGCTTCATAAAAGAGCAGATTATCTCCAAATTAAATAATCATCAGGAAACAAAAATAAAGCTCTTTGCCGGTAATTCTGACCGCTGCGCCATACTGCAGCAGTACATTGTGCAGCCAGAAAGGAGATGAATTAAAAATTTATAGTTTAATACTTTCACCGTATACAGAACTGCAAGTAAATATTAGATAAGTGAGAGAACGTTTTGCCTTGCAACAAGTTTCCAGTATTTTCTCTCGTCTCATACATAGAACTGTTTGCTTACCGAGAACTAATCTCATTGTTAAGTAAATTTACATTTTGTTGAACTTTCTGGATCGAGAGATATAATAGTCTGTAATGTCATCATCAAAGGAAATTGTAATAATTACAAATCAAATAATTAATTTTATTGCTCTAAATGCTATCATTGAAATGTAGGAGCGTGGCGTTGTTATGACAACGTTATGTTACAGTCCAATCTCCATATAAATTGGTAATAAAAACTGCCAATAAACTATATGTTTGCTATGCAGTCATTTTTCATATAAATCCTACAAATCGATAAATTTGTAAAAAAAATTACAATGATCTAAATTAAAGATTAGAAAACAGTTTTAAAACTCCAAAATTTAAATAGAAAATTATTTATCAGTTTGATATATTAAATAGTAAATTCTAATGATTATTGAACAGTTGTCATATCCATATTTAGTCAAAGTAACATTACTACAAAAAATTATAATTCTTTTTGAATCCAATACTTTAATTCCCATTGAGTGATTTTGTAAAATTATTAGAAATTTAGAAATAGAATACACTTTGATAATATGTTAAATGACTATACTATTTTATGTATATTTTTTTTTAAATGCTTCTATTAGTAATCAAATATATTTTCACATTTAACATTTTTATTACATAAACTACAACATTATATAGGTGATTACATTCATAAAAAGTGAAAACTAAAACAAAACATTTTTCGTCTACACGATTTATACCACATACTAAAAAATGAACTTATTTTAGACCTAATAACTATTAAAAAATATTGTAGAAAAATTACTTCATTAATCCAGAGATTCAGATAGATCTTGTATTCTGTAAAATATATAAAATTGTATTAGATACAGCTTATAGAACTTTTATAAAAATTATTGCTTTTTTAACTTCCCGAAGGAGAAGTTTATGTTTTCATCAAAAAATCCGAATCGCTAATTTTATGTTTTCTTGACGTTTCGAGCCATTCTGAATCGAATGAGACCAAATTTGGAAAAAGTATGGTGTGTGTGTGTGTGTGTGTGTGTATGTGTGTGTGTGTGTGTGTGAACAGATTTTTTGCTAAATCGACGTTTTCTCTCCTCAAACGGTTGGACCGATTTCAAAAATTTAAAAGCCATTTGATGTATCTCGATGAGGACTATCGTCTCTGAGTTTTGTGCGGCGATCGGCCGGGCCGTTTCTTTGTAAATTGCAGAAAAGTGAAAAATTTTCGTCCACGTTTTAGCCCGCAATTCTGAATCGATTCTGAAAATTCAAAACCGTTCGATAGATATTGGTTGGGAATCGTGCTGATTAGTTTTTTGGTAAAGATCGGCCGGGCCGTTTTCTTGTAATAAAGTTTTTAAAAAAAAATTTTTGACGATTTTTATGATTATTTTTTTGACGATAGATACCATAGTTTTCTAGGTCATACTAAAATATTACGGTCCTACGACAACTGGTTCAGCTTTAAAAATTCGTCAAAGTTTGCAAAAATCAGTATGGTCTTTTTGGCATTTGTCAAAATTAGACTTTTGATCGACGTTTTCTCTCAAACGCCTGAACCGATTTAGAAATTTAAAAGCCATTTGATGTATTTCGGTGAGGACTATCGTTTGTCAGTTTTGTGCGACGATCTGCCAAGCCGTTTCTTTGTAATTTGAAAAAAAGTGTTGAACTTTTCGTCCACATTTAGCTCATCCTACCGAACCGATTTTAAAAAATCAAAAACTGTTCGAAAGATATTAGTTGGGAATGATGCTGATTAATTTTAGGTGAAAATCTACCGAGCCGTTTTTCTTGTAATTAACTGTTGAAAAAAAGTGTTAAATTTTCATCCACATTTAAGCTCATCCTACCGAACCGATTTTGAAAAATCAAAAACTGTTCGAAAGATATCATTTGGGAATGATGCTGATTAATTTAGGTGAAAATCTACCGAGCCGTTTTCTTGTAATTAACTGTTGAAAAAAAGTATTAAATTTTCGTCCACATTTAAGCTCATCCTACCGAACCGATTTTGAAAAAATCAAAAACTGTTCGAAAGATATCATTTGGGAATGATGCTGATTAATTTTAGGTGAAAATCTACCGAGCCGTTTTCTTGTAATTAAATGTTGAAAAAAAGTGTTAAATTTTCGTCCCACATTTAAGCTTATCCTACCGAACCGATTTTGAAAAATCAAATACTGTTCGAAAGATATCATTTGGGAATGATGCTGATTAATTTTAGGTGAAAATCTACCGAGCCGTTTTCTTGTAATTAACTGTTGAAAAAAAATTTAAGCCGATTTTCATGGAATTTTTTTTTTGGCGATATACATCATGGTCTTATAGAACTTACTGTAATATTACGGCCTTACAACAAGTAGTTTAATTTTAAAAATTCGTCAAACTTTGCTAAAATTATTATCGTTTTTTTTAAAGTAGGATTAATGAAGTATATTATTTACACATTTTTTGATCAAGTCGATTATTTACACATATCGGGAAGTTCATGTAATTTGCCTCAAGGCTAAATACCAAACCAACTAGTTTAAGTTATAATTATAGACCAAAATTTGCTCTACAAAATTAAAAATAGAATGGCAACAAGTTTTTAAATTTTAATAATTTTAAATGTTGACAAAAATTAAAAAAGCAATAATATATTATTTATAAATAGCATTTTTAAGAAAGCTTTCATGCAACCATGCAATGTGATAATATTATTATAATTACCAAAGCTATTCATGCCATTTATATTTTCAACAAGCAATTAAAATTCATAATATTTGCAGATACAAACCTCGTTAGTAGTTGCATTCCTCTCTTACAAATTAATAATATCATTGTTAGTCATCAGATTAGTATAATGGTTCATTAGGAGAAATAAATCACATTGCACTATTAGTTTGGTTATTGACATTTTATGAAACTGATAAAATCTTCTGAAATTTAATTGAGAATTCAAAGATTCTTCAATCAAACAACTGAGATGTATTTGATTTTTCAGGTCCTTGTTGCCCTTCATATTTGTTATTTTCACACATTTAAATAAATTAATTCTCAGGTTTTACAATTTGAGAAAATATTAAATTCTCAGCTATTCACAACATTATATTTTATTTTTTATTCGATATTATGGAATAATTTGTGAAAGATTAAGTACTTACAATGTGTAACATATTCGAATGATTTTGAAGCAACGACTAATTTTATATAATTTTCAAAAAAAAAGCTAAAAATATTAGTAACGTTCAATTTAATATACACAAAGACATGTAACTGTGAAATATTGTGTGAAAAACACAACATAATATATATATTAAAAAAATTGATTGTGAGATCTTAATTATTATAATCCCAAAATTCATTCAGTGGAAATTTGTTCATCTTAATATTTTAATTACAAATAACAATAATCCATGGTACAAGAATATAAAAATTTGTTATTTTAATTTTGGGCTAAGCAAATCTTCCACCCACATTCAAGGCTAGAACTGTAGCCAAAACATAGAGATTTTTTAACATTTTTTCAAATATAATATATTTGGCTTTTTTAATCATTTTAAATGAATTGAAAATAAATATATATTATTCAAAGTGAAATGAACTAAGTACGTGTTCTGATGTGGTAGCTGTTCAGTTTAAAGTTCACTGAAAATTTTATGAAATTTTACAAATCTATTTCATATATAGCCTTGAAATTTTGATTTACGTAGTTCAACATTAAATATTTCATAAAAAACTCAACATATATAATAAGTTGTTGGCTGGCCCCATGATGTTATTAGAAACACATAAAAATATAGCAAAACCGTATTGACCCGATGCATTCAGGTGCAAATTGCATTACAATATTTCCATACAATTTGATCAACTCGTCCATCAAATCATACTTTTTATCAAATTATTACTCTGTAATATTTGTACACTAAAACCATCTAAGACAAATTGATCTCAATGGATAAAACCTTTATCATTCAGTTTAAAAAATTATTTAAAAGCCCGACATCAGGCAGCTTTGATATCAAATTTCAACTTGAGGTTATATAGATTCCGTCAGATAACTTTTTTTTTGAAAATGCTATATATAAACTACTCAATATCTTCTCAATCTAAATCTTTTCTATTTGAAGTGCTCCTTCTGGTTAATAATCAAAATAATTTCATTGAAATGGCTGTCTAACTTTTAAATGGCTGTCAAAAATTCTAAATTGCTATTTATCTCAAATATAGCCTCAAATGGAAATTGCCTCTCGTGGGTATAGCTGCGTATATATAATAAAATGTCAACAATACTTCCAGTATAGTTAATTAGCCATAATTGGATTGGACAACTACTGGGTTGCCATCCATTCAAAAATCCATATAATAAAGTTTACTGAATAACAATACTGATGTCCTAAGTGTAAAATATTGCAATTAAACTTACAAAAAAAAATTATTTTAACCCCTTATAAGTGCTCTGGGATGTGCATTTTTGTGATGATTATGAATATCGTGCACAGTGCAAAACCAAGCTTTCATTATTAATATCGCCGTTGGTCATACAAAGAGTGAAGAGTGACATTCACTTTATCATTGGCAAAACGTACACTTTCCACTTTCTCTCTTTTCCGTGATTTTTCTTATTGTGCGGAAAATGGAACTGTCATTTATCAAGGCGTCCGGAAGCGCCGGTGAAAAGAGCGCCGAGGTACCTTCTTGCGAATGAACCAAGCGAAGTAGAACGGATGGTCGCAATTGAAAATCTCTTTCGCCAGCACCTTGATCACACGACGAGTCGCAAACACGGCTAATAAATGATAATAGAGAAAATGAATATTGGATTATAGATAATGGTTCCTATAAATATCCTTTGTCTATGACATTTGAGTTGTCATCAGTTCACCAACTCAAAACAAGATTTTTTTCGAAAACGGATCTCAAAATAGGAATGCACTGAGTTCTAACACGGCTGTTGCAAAAAAAGGATAAAAGAAAAATTAATACAGGATAATAAATAAAAGTTTTTTACAAGTATCCTTTTCCTATAGCATATGAGTTGTACTCCGTTCACCAATTCGAAGCGGAGATTTTTTTCAAAATAGAACCCACAATGAGTCGCTAAGACGACTGAGGGCTAAAAATAAATAAAATATAACAACAATATAGAATAATACTATATTACAATACATATATTATTGTAGCAGTCGTTAGATCATCAATTCGAAACGCAATTTTCAAACCATGATCCGCAAAAGCAAATATTTTTTATTTTTTATAATGTACTTTAGTTTACTATGGACAGATCTCCCAAATTGTAAGAAAAAATTATATTTGTAGGGTAGAGTGGGGGCCATCACCATCGAAAACAAGTAAAGTTAAGAAGATTATTTTAATATTTGAAAGTAGAAGAATAAAGATGTATAACCAGTCATCATCTTGAATCCTATGACGTCGTTATCGAGA
>NW_020537646.1:3301339-3322769 GCF_003426905.1 Ctenocephalides felis
TATCTGTTCATTCATCCATCTATCTATTTATATAGTTATGTTGCACAGGAAAATTAATATAAAGTCAGTATAAAAAAATTAAAAAAAGCAATAAATTGCATATTGTACTTCTCGCAAAATTTGAATACTACATCATTTTTACCGCAATAGTACTTGGTGCAAAACAAATAATAAAAACGCCGGTCCCGCCCACATTTTATCAAATACCTATTGAATGACAGTAGATAACAGGTAATTAAATCGCGATAAAATTTTAATATACTATTTCCTATGAACTTACAGTGTTTTAATGTCCTTATTAGTCGAAAGTCTCCTATAAAACGTTTTAGCCGGTTCCGTTTCATTCTCGCTCTCGGACGAATCTTCGCAGAGTTCTGCATTTTTGTTCGACGAAGATGAGCACTTTGGTTTATTTGCCATTTTACACTTCACTTAAATTAATTAAACGGGCACCAAATCGTATGGGCCTCGTTCACTACCGATTCAATTCAATATTCGACATCGACACTTACAACTAACGATTTACAACTAATTTTCGTAAATTTGAACACATAACACGACATGCGGTCTGTCAGAGGCAGACGCCATGACATGCGATCACCGACGCCGACGCATGCGTACTGAGGAGGATGATTGATAGAAGAGAAGAGAGTCGAGTCGGTTCGGCTGTTTTCCCTTCTTCTCGGCCACGAGGACGATACTACGAGCGCCGGACGCGTAGTAAACAAAGACGGGAATTTACGGCTAATGTGACACAGAGCGCATCAACTTAGGAGGCGTCCATTAATCACATGAGGTTTTTAGGGGGAGGGGGGGTTTGAAAAAAAACCACAAAATATCACGTGGGGGAGGGAGGGTATAGTAAGATATCACGTGTATTTATTTTTTAACTACTTCTTTAAAAAAAAGTTCAAATATTTAAAAAAAGATAAAAAAAATTTACAGTTTTTTCACGTAACTGAAAATAAAAACCAAACACGTGATCTTTGGTGGCAGAGGGGGGGTTAATTTTGAATATCACCAAATATCACCAAGGGGGAGGGGGGTCCAAAAATCCTTAAGAACTCGCTCACGTGATTAATGGATGCCCCCTTAGCCGATCAATGACGGTAAGTAACGTACGGATATACAGGATCGTTAACCAGAGAGTTACTGGCATCGGTCACATAAATACATTTTTATGATACAGAAAATCCGTCATCGAAACTACATCCTGATTTGACTCATATTTCAAATGACTGGACTCAAATTGCTGGAACTTCCCGTACCATAGGGGCCGTTCAAGTATTACGTAAGCACTATAGAGGGGCGGGGGGTTGTTAATTTGCTTATTTTGGTTAAACATGGGGGGCAGGGGGTCTGGATGATGAATACGTTATAGGTAGTATTTTTATTTTTTTACATTAATTGCAAAATGTTTACGTAAGCATGGGGGTAGGTAGTAAGAGCTTTGCTTACTTTTGCTGACGAGGGGGATGGGGGGGGTTAATAATTGTAATAAATCTGCTTACGTAATACTTGAACGATCCCAATATTTAAAAATCTTGGTACGGAACCCAAAAAAATTTACACAAGATGTGTACACATTATACAAATCTCTATAAAATATCTGATATTTTGATGTGCATATGTCCAATGAACATTTTTGACCGCCAAATGACATTTTTTTAACTTATTTTTATTGAGAGTCCATAACCGCTGGACCTGCCTTCCCAAAAATTTCAACAGTTCTTCATCTTGTTAATACAAGTAAATTGTTTTATGAATTATTCAAATCGGACGGTCCGTTCTCTTAAAACCTGAGTTAACGTTTTTAGCACGTTTTTCCCGTATCTTCGTAACGGCGAGGTCTGCCTTAGCCGAAAACTAATTAGCACGTCTCCTTATCAGTGAATTTGAATTATTCAAATTGGTTGACCGGTGATCCCAAAATCGTCGACAAAAATTTGTATCCGCACACACACACATACATCCATTTTTTATAAGGTATCCCAAAATATTCAGAAACCTCTGAAACGTAAAGATATATAAAAATTTTCATTTTCGATTTTTTTGCGATTACTATAACCCTACGGAAGTTAATAAAATGCTATCCATACACAGATAATTGTGATTCTTTTTATAGAAATTATCAATATTTCGCACGAATAATTGATATATTTTATAATAAAATCACTTAAATAGTTGCACGTAGCATATTTCCTCAATCAATCAACTTTCGATTAGGTCGAGATTATAATATCTAATGTACTTTATTTAAGTGAGGAGGTCAACTGTAACCAGTAGGTACCTACAAAACGCCAAAGAACGTACATGTGCTCAGCACAGATTTTGATTAGAATCGCTTAAGCACGCGATGAAATTATAAACTTTGTTAAATTACTATTAATAGATAAATAGATAAATGGAGAGACAGATTGATAAATTGCAAAGAAGGATAAATATAAATATGAATAAATAGTTAATTGAATAGATAGATAGAAATAGACATAAGGACTAGTGGTAATTAGCATTTTTACATAAGACAAGTTTCATTAACTTTCCGAGATGTAAACATAATCAATAAGAATTGAGATATAGATATTTAGGTAAAATTTCTAACAGTTACTTCAAAAATAAATTTTTTTCCTTCACTATAAAATAATCAATTTCTTTTCAAATTAATGTATTTCAAGCATACTTATATTATCTGTTATAGTACAAATTATATTGAATTGTTAAACACAATTCATTTTATTTCTTTTTGATTATAAAAATGTGTTTTATTAAAGTTTGGGCGTCAGCTGTAATCAGTAGCTAGCTACGAAACACGTAATGCATATAGATGTGCGACTAGATTCTGATTAGAATCACGAAAGCGCACGACGAAATCCTAAACTTCAATGATTTTTTATAATTCAACCACTTATCGTAGGCCTATAATATTTTAGCAAGTCATTTCAGACAAAATAAAAGAAAATTGAATATAAAAAATTAACTTACCTTACTTAATGTTCACTTCTGGAAGCTATTTGGATGAATTAGTTACTTGTCATCTGAAACGCCACTCTAAGAAATTTCTACATTATTTAAAATATTAATGAACATAAGTTGAATATTAATTACATAGTAATACATGTCAACTACAAATTTCTCAATGTACAAATATATATGTAGCAAAAATGAACTTGGATTTATTTTAAAGTTGTTAAAAGTTATGATGAAAAAAAATGCTTATATAAAATTAACTTACTTGTTAACTTCTGGAAAATATTTGGATTTTTCGCTCGCATGTCATCTAACAGCTCCATTAAGAATTTTCTATAATATTCAAAATATTAACAAAAAAATTAGATACAAAAAATAAACAAATAAAATTCCCTCAAACTTAGAAATATTATTTATTACTTACCGAACTCAAAACTATATTTAGCTTACCATATTTTCGTTGAATTTACATATAAAGTGAACAATTAAAATCATTGCCATTTTAATACAATAATATGACTAATTGTACAAGTTAATACAGTTTTAATCAGCAGTAATCTTAAGCTTATCATTGGTCTCCAATAAATATTAAGCTCGAAGTATAATCTATTATATATGTAGTTTGAGTTAAGAGCATTTCTGATGATTTAAAATGTAAATCCTTCTTTGTTGATGCTTCATAAAAGAGCAGATTATCTCCAAATTAAATAATCATCAGGAAACAAAAATAAAGCTCTTTGCCGGTAATTCTGACCGCTGCGCCATACTGCAGCAGTACAATTGCAGCCAGAAAGGAGATGAATTAAAAATTTATAGTTTAATACTTTCACCGTATACAGAACTGCAAGTAAATATTAGATAAGTGAGAGAACGTTTTGCCTTGCAACAAGTTTCCAGTATTTTCTCGTCTCATACATAGAACGTGTTTGCTTACCGAGAACTAATCTCATTGTTAAGTAAATTTACATTTTGTTGAACTTTCTGGATCGAGAGATATAATAGTCTGTAATGTCATCATCAAAGGAAATTGTAATAATTACAAATCAAATAATTAATTTTATTGCTCTAAATGCTATCATTGAAATGTAGGAGCGTGGCGTTGTTATGACAACGTTATGTTACAGTCCAATCTCCATATAAATTGGTAATAAAAACTGCCAATAAACTATATGTTTGCTATGCAGTCATTTTTCATATAAATCCTACAAATCGATAAAATTTGTAAAAAAAATTACAATGATCTAAATTAAAGATTAGAAAACAGTTTTAAAACTCCAAAATTTAAATAGAAAATTATATATCAGTTTGAATATAATAGTGAATTCTAATGATTATTGTACAGTTGTTATATCATATTTAGCCAAAATAACATTACTACAAAAGATTATAATTCTTTTTGAATCCAATACTTTAATTTAATTCCCATTGAGTGATTTTGTAAAATTAATGGAAACTTAGAAATAGAATACGGTTTGGTAATATCTTAAATGACTATACTATTTTATGTATATATTTTTTTAAATGTTTCTATTAGTAATCAAAGACATTTTCACATTTAACATTTTTATTACATAAACTACAACATTATATAGGTGATTACATTCATAAAAAGTGAAAACTAAAACAAAACATTTTTCGTCTACACGATTTATACCACATACTAAAAAATGAACTTATTTTAGACCTAATAACTATTAAAAAATATTGTAGAAAAATTACTTCATTAATCCAGAGATTCAGATAGATCTTGTATTCTGTAAAATATATAAAATTGTATTAGATACAGCTTATAGAACTTTTATAAAAATTATTGCTTTTTTAACTTCCCGAAGGAGAAGTTTATGTTTTCATCAAAAAATCCGAATCGCTAATTTTATGTTTTCTTGACGTTTCGAGCCATTCTGAATCGAATGAGACCAAATTTGGAAAAAGTATGTGTGTGTGTGTGTGTGTGTGTGTGTATGTGTGTGTGTGTGTGTGTGAACAGATTTTTTGCCGTAAATCGACGTTTTCTCCAAAACGGTTGGACCGATTTCAAAAATTTAAAAGCCATTTGATGTATCTCGATGAGGACTATCGTCTCTGAGTTTTGTGCGGCGATCGGCCGGGCCGTTTCTTTGTAAATTGCAGAAAAGTGAAAAAATTTTCGTCCACGTTTTAGCCCGCAATTCTGAATCGATTCTGAAAATTCAAAAACCGTTCGATAGATATTGGTTGGGAATCGTGCTGATTAGTTTTTGGTAAAGATCGGCCGGGCCGTTTTCTTGTAATAAAGTTTTTAAAAAAAAATTTTTGACGATTTTTATGATTATTTTTTTGACGATAGATACCATAGTTTTCTAGGTCATACTAAAATATTACGGTCCTACGACAACTGGTTCAGCTTTAAAAATTCGTCAAAGTTTGCAAAAATCAGTATGGTCTTTTTGGCATTTGTCAAAATTAGACTTTTGATCGACGTTTTCTCAAAAACGCCTGAACCGATTTTAGAAATTTAAAAGCCATTTGATGTATTTCGGTGAGGACTATCGTTTGTCAGTTTTGTGCGACGATCTGCCAAGCCGTTTCTTTGTAATTTGAAAAAAAGTGTTGAACTTTTCGTCCACATTTAAGCTCATCCTACCGAACCGATTTTAAAAAATCAAAAACTGTTCGAAAGATATTAGTTGGGAATGATGCTGATTAATTTTAGGTGAAAATCTACCGAGCCGTTTTCTTGTAATTAACTGTTGAAAAAAAGTGTTAAATTTTCATCCACATTTAAGCTCATCCTACCGAACCGATTTTGAAAAATCAAAAACTGTTCGAAAGATATCATTTGGGAATGATGCTGATTAATTTTAGGTGAAAATCTACCGAGCCGTTTTCTTGTAATTAACTGTTGAAAAAAAGTATTAAATTTTCGTCCACATTTAAGCTCATCCTACCGAACCGATTTTGAAAAATCAAAAACTGTTCGAAAGATATCATTTGGGAATGATGCTGATTAATTTTAGGTGAAAATCTACCGAGCCGTTTTCTTGTAATTAAATGTTGAAAAAAAGTGTTAAATTTTCGTCCACATTTAAGCTTATCCTACCGAACCGATTTTGAAAAATCAAATACTGTTCGAAAGATATCATTTGGGAATGATGCTGATTAATTTTAGGTGAAAATCTACCGAGCCGTTTTCTTGTAATTAACTGTTGAAAAAAAATTTAAGCCGATTTTCATGGAATTTTTTTTTTTGGCGATATACATCATGGTCTTATAGAACTTACTGTAATATTACGGCCTTACAACAAGTAGTTTAATTTTAAAAATTCGTCAAACTTTGCTAAAATTATTATCGTTTTTTTTAAAGTAGGATTAATGAAGTATATTATTTACACATTTTTTTGATCAAGTCGATTATTTACACATATCGGGAAGTTCATGTAATTTGCCTCAAGGCTAAATACCAAACCAACTAGTTTAAGTTATAATTATAGACCAAAATTTGCTCTACAAAATTAAAAATAGAATGGCAACAAGTTTTTAAATTTTAATAATTTTAAATGTTGACAAAAATTAAAAAAGCAATAATATATTATTTATAAATAGCATTTTTAAGAAAGCTTTCATGCAACCATGCAATGTGATAATATTATTATAATTACCAAAGCTATTCATGCCATTTATATTTTCAACAAGCAATTAAAATTCATAATATTTGCAGATACAAACCTCGTTAGTAGTTGCATTCCTCTTACAAATTAATAATATCATTGTTAGTCATCAGATTAGTATAATGGTTCATTAGGAGAAATAAATCACATTGCACTATTAGTTTGGTTATTGACATTTTATGAAACTGATAAAATCTTCTGAAATTTAATTGAGAATTCAAAGATTCTTCAATCAAACAACTGAGATGTATTTGATTTTTCAGGTCCTTGTTGCCCTTCATATTTGTTATTTTCACACATTTAAATAAATTAATTCTCAGGTTTTACAAATTTGAGAAAATATTAAATTCTCAGCTATTCACAACATTATATTTTATTTTAATTATTCGATATTATGGAATAATTTGTGAAAGATTAAGTACTTCAATGTGTAACATATTCGAATGATTTTGAAGCAACGACTAATTTTATATAATTTTCAAAAAAAAAAGCTATAAATATTAGTAACGTTCAATTTAATATACACAAAGACATGTAACTGTGAAATATTGTGTGAAAAACACAACATAATATATATATTAAAAAAATTGATTGTGAGATCTTAATTATTATAATCCCAAAATTCATTCAGTGGAAAATTTGTTCATCTTAATATTTTAATTACAAATAACAATAATCCATGGTACAAGAATATAAAAATTTGTTATTTTAATTTTGGGCTAAGCAAATCTTCCACAGATTCAAGGCTAGAACTGTAGCCAAAACATAGAGATTTTTTAACATTTTTTCAAATATAATATATTTGGCTAGTTTTAATCATTTTAAATGAATTGAAAATAAAATATATATTATTCAAAGTGAAATGAACTAAGTACGTGTTCTGATGTGGTAGCTGTTCAGTTTAAAGTTCACTGAAAATTTTATGAAATTTTACAAATCTATTTCATATATAGCCTTGAAAATTTTGATTTACGTAGTTCAACATTAAATATTTCATAAAAAACTCAACATATATAATAAGTTGTTGGCTGGCCCCATGATGTTATTAGAAACACATAAAAATATAGCAAAACCGTATTGAACCCGATGCATTCAGGTGCAAATTGCATTACAATATTTCCATACAATTTGATCAACTCGTCCATCAAATCATACTTTTTATCAAATTATTACTCTGTAATATTTGTACACTAAAACCATTCTACAGACAAATTGATCTCAATGGATAAAACCTTTATCATTCAGTTTAAAAAATTATTTAAAAGCCCGACATCAGGCAGCTTTGATATCAAATTTCAACTTGAGGTTATATATAGGGTCCGTCAGATAACTTTTTTTTTTGAAAATGCTATATATAAACTACTCAATATCTTCTCAATCTAAATCTTTTCTATTTGAAGTGCAATCCTTCTGGTTAATAATCGAAAATAATTTCATTGAAATGGCTGTCTAACTTTTAAATGGCTGTCAAAAAATTCTAAATTGCTACCAATAAAAAAAGTTATATGGCGGACCCTTTATCTCAAATATAGCCTCAAATGGAAATTGCCTCTCGTGGGTATAGCTGCGTATATATAATAAGAATGTCAACAAATACTTCCAGTATAGTTAATTAGCCATAATTGGATTGGACAACTACTGGGTTGCCATCCATTCAAAAATCCATATAATAAAGTTTACTGAATAACAATTACTGAATGTCCTAAGTGTAAAATATTGCAATTAAACTTACAAAAAAATAATTATTTAACCCCTTATAAGTGCTCTGGGATGTGCATTTTGTGATGATTATGAATATCGTGCACAGTGCAAAACCAAGCTTTCATTATTAATATCGCCGTTGGTCGTACAAAGAGTGAAGAGCGACATTCACTTTATCATTGGCAAAACGTACACTTTCCACTTTCTCTCTTTTCCGTGATTTTTCTTATTGTGCGGAAAATGGAACTGTCATTTATCAAGGCGTCCGGAAAGCGCCGGTGAAAAGAGGCGCCGAGGTACCTTCTTGCGAATGAACCAAGGCGAAGTAGAACGGATGGTCGCAATTGAAAATCTCTTTCGCCAGCACCTTGATCACACGACGAGTCGCAAACACGGCTAATAAATGATAATAGAGAAATGAATATTGGATTATAGATAAATGGTTCCTATAAATATCCTTTGTCTATGACATTTGAGTTGTCATCAGTTCACCAACTCAAAACAAAGATTTTTTCGAAAACGGATGTCAAAATAGGATGCACACTGAGTTCCTAACACGGCTGTTGCAAAAATAAAGGATAAAAGAAAAATTAATACAGGATAATAAATAAAAGTTTTTTACAAGTATCCTTTTCCTATAGCATATGAGTTGTACTCCGTTCACCAATTCGAAGCGGAGATTTTTTTCAAAATAGAACCCACAATGAGTCGCTAAGACGACTGAGGCTAAAATAAAGTATAATATAACAACAAATATAGAATAATACTATATTACAATACTATATATGTATTGTACAGTCGTTAGATCATCAATTCGAAACGCAATTTTTTCAAAACATGATCCGCAAAAGCAAATATTTTTTATTTTTATAATGTACTTTACGTTTACTATGGACAGATCTCCCAAATTGTAAGAAAAAAATTATATTTGTAGGGTAGAGTGGGGGCCATCACCATCGAAAACAAGTAAAGTTAAGAATATTTTTAATATTTGAAAGTAGAAGATAAAAGATGTATAACCAGTCATCATCTTGAATCCTATGACGTCGTTATCGAGATATAAACGGTTTTGTTTGAAAATCCATAGCAAAAGTTTTTTCGTGTGTTGTTAGATTTTTTGTGAGACCTCAATATGATATATAGGTTTACGTTATTAAATTGTTTTATAAGATGTATTGTTATTTTTAAGTTAGATTCAACATTTATTTTTATATATATAACCTTTATAAAAGCTTACATATGGGGTAGAAAGGACCATCTGAGCCTTTACCCGGATAAAGTGTAATTATTAAAAAATAGTAAATAAAAAAAATCAAATTAAAAAAGGCAATTTTACAAGAGATAATTCAAATAAATAGTTATTCCAACTCGAATATATACGACGATTACATACAGTATTCCGCAAAAAATATACCCATGAAATTTATATTTTGTGTTGGTTAATAAATAAAATTAAATATAAATAAATAAAATATGATTAAAATGTTATATTATGTTTGATCCCACAAGACTTGTGTTAGATTTTTTCAATTATCTACTTGTAGA
This sequence comes from Ctenocephalides felis, assembly GCF_003426905.1. Taxonomy (NCBI): domain Eukaryota; kingdom Metazoa; phylum Arthropoda; class Insecta; order Siphonaptera; family Pulicidae; genus Ctenocephalides; species Ctenocephalides felis. The sequence continues at coordinate 3,311,200 of NW_020537646.1, forward strand.
ATGAAACAACATTCGAGTGCATGTAGTAGCACATGTTATTTCTATAATTGGGTAGATAAAAACAAGTAACAAAATACATTTGAGGCTACATGCATAGCTTTAGACGATTATTATTAATAATATAATATTATTTTGATATTCAACTATAGATTGATTTCCATACAAATTAATTCACAATTCGCTTGCACAATTGCAATAGCGATTTTGCAAGTAATCGCAAACACCACACTAATTGATTCAATTTATCCAAACCAAAATTTCATCGTGGTTTCAGCCTGTTGCAGTAATTTACAATTTGACATTATAATAGAAATTCACTATGGATATTTATGATGGATAATAAATCTTAATGCATATCGAAACCCATCACCATCCTCAATCTAATCCAAATCGCATTCAATTTTAATAGATATTAAATAATGTTTCTGATCAGAAATAAACATTGATATTTGGAGGCATGCAAAATATTTATATGCAATAGTCATTGTTGAAGTATTTTCACAATTAAATATAAGGTAATTTTGAAAAAAGGCGTAAATGAATAAGATTCATCAGTATCTTACACACTTCATGCATGCCAAAATATTCAAAAAATTATTTACTTTATTATGTGTCCTGATAATAATTACTAGGCTAGTATTGCATATTTTTCTAGTTGGTAAATCGTCCAGAAAATAGTACTTGAACATTTTCAGGGTTTTCATTTTCAGAGCTTTCATTTTCAGATTCTACTGGATTTTGTGCAGATTTATAGAGTGCAAAATAAAAGGGATGATTAGCTTCGAATACTTCCTCAGGTACATAAGATTCCGTTACTAAAAGCACCGCTGAAGAAAATTGAAAGACATTAAATAATTTTGAAAAAAAAAACGCAGACAATAAACTATATACTTGTTTTTTATACCAATAATTTTGTTTTATACCAATAAATAATAAACGGTCACGTATTAATGTTTTTTCGATAATTTGGTATAAATGACAAATGTTACAGATTATAAAAGCTGAAGTGCTTCAACCTAAAAGGTATAAATCCGATAGTACAAATTGCCGATGCACATTATTTCATGCTTATTTTCTGACGAATACTTTTAGCATCTAACAACATTCAAACATGCTAAAATAACAAAATAAATTATTTACTTCATTATTTATCCTGTTTATTTTACAAAAATATAATTCCATATCATTTTAGTTATTGATATTGGTTAAACGCCCAGAAAACACTACTGTAACAATTTTAGAGCGCGCTCGTTTTTTGGATTGTTCTGGATTTTGTGCAGATTTAGCGTAGAGGGCGAAATAGAAGGGATGATTTGCTTCAAATACTCGATCAGGCATAAAAGAATCCAATTCTATGAGCACTCCTAAACAAAATTGAGAAAACTTGATAAATAATTTGAAAACAATGACTTGCTAGTAATATTTAAAATAAATTGATCACATAAAACGCAGGGAATAAAAGTTGTTTTTTTTTTCAAGAGTTTTGTTGGAGAAAACAAGCTCATCAAAAACATGTGCATTTAATTAAACCAGCAAAAAACATGATTTGCAAAAAGAAACCCAAATTTTAACTTATTGGAGAAATTTCAAACGATGCACTGCCCATTCTTTACCATCTGATTCCTATGAGAACAAACATTCAGAGAACACATGTACCCAAAATTTATTAAATTATCAAAATATTATAGAATATACATTTCTAGATTGAAATATGTACTAGATACCATATATTGACTAGATACCACACTTTCTTTTCTCAAAATAAAAAACATCACGCACTAGATAAATCAACACAATGAACTACTTCAAAAATGATGAAGAAATTGCGTTTCTAAGATAAAATTGGAAAACACATTGAACACACTACAGTGGGGAAAATGACTATATATAAAAATACTTTCTACAAAATCGTCGAGGATAAAAAAATCAATCACTACACAAAACAAATGCTCAAATTAAAAATTACGTGCTTGCCAATGATTTGCTTAGACATCCTCGATGTAAAAAAAATTCAAGATATACCTACGGTTGAAGTTGTATATGATTTATTATATTATATATCAAATCAGTTGCTTCCATGTAACTATTACTATGTGAATTGTAAGATATTCGAAATCACAATCTACTTCTCTCTAAGTGCGGCAAAGAATTCGCAAAGTGCTCTTTACAAGTAATTCTACTTTTTCCTTAAGAAAGTGGATTCTAAGAGCACTCTTCAACACTCTCTTGACCTACCACTAAAATGTACATATATTGTTATTGGCCATTAGCAAAATACCCCACGTGGCTTTTTATTGCTCGATGTACTCGGGTGAAAGAACGCGACCAGAAAATAGTGGGCAGGTTGGCGTTTGGAGGATGTAAATAAATGGTAGATTGACTTCGAATTCGACAGGGGGGAAGAACATCATTTTTGTCGTTATTCCTGGATAATAGATAAGTTAAATTAAAATATTTCTGCGACTTATTAAAGTCATTAGGACTAAACCAACATCAAGAAATACAATTTTTCGGTGCACGTATTTGGCACTTGCATCCAGAGCAATGTAGATATTCCTAAACAAAGTAATTTTAGTTTGTTGTTAATTGTTTGCTCTTTGCTGATATCTAAACAATCATAACTGATATGTTATATGAGATGTGACAATAAAACTTCTGTGGAACGATGTTGTTTTTAGCAGGCAACTGAACAGTAGGCCTATCTATGTTTGGCACATATTTGTTACTAGAATTTTTCTAACGCTGATGATATATTTTTAATATATTGCATCAAACTCTTCATTTATAAACACATTTGAGATCTAAATTTTTAAGTAAAAACCGATATCACTAATGCTTGATATCAGGCCTGTACGAGGTGGTTGTCAAACCAGGAATCTGGGTTTATAAGGCCAAAGATCCTTTCACGGCAAAGCCTACTAAATTGTTAAAATGTGCCTCAATTGATTGGTCAACAAATTGGTAACTCATTGATCAACAAATGGCTTTTTTGGACAAATTCACCTGAACGTTCGGGTATTCTAATAAAATAGTTTTGTAGTTCATTAACAATAAAATTATGATTGAACCTTTTAGCAATTTTGCAAAAAAGATTATAATAATAATATATTCACATTTTAGAAGATTAAACCCCATGTCAAAATTTAGTGTCCAGTTATAATACTGACAAAATTAACATTAATAATTTTTGTATAAAATTAAATAATTTAACAAAAAATGATGTATAATAATGATGTATAAATAAATGATGTATAAGTGCAGAGCATGCCAACGAAATGTTATTAAACATCTCAGCCCATTGACATAATTTAGTAAAAAACTGTTTTTGGCTTTACATTATATTATCAAATATGCATCCAGAAGCATTTTTACAACGTGCAATTTATCACAATTAATTATCAAAATTTGCCTTGTTACTCTTAAGGATTAACGTGTTGACCATGGAACATTGTCACTTTGGAAGATTTGTCGAAGATCACAAAATAGAAGGGATGGTCAGCATTAAGAGTCTCAGGTGGTAAAGGTAAGGATACGGCCATTATGAAACCTCCTGCAGAATATATCAATCCAAATTAGTAAATATTTTAACAAAGTTGGTTTATAATATATGGAGTGGAATAGACACTCATGATCCTAAAAGTCGTAAGCAATGTGTTAAAATTTATACAAGAAACACAAGATAGAAATATTTTCATGATGGTGAAACCCAAACCCAAATAAATTTTGTCAAAAATAAATTACCTATTCACTCTTGATTGTTTCTAAATTATGCCAAACCCATATACTAAACCGCAGTACCAATTTTTGCAAAAAAATTTTTAGTTCCAGGCTGCATATGCAAAAAGCATTTCTACAACGTGCTTAGTAAATTGAATTTAGAACCTAAAACTGCATTTTTTTCTCTATTTTAACAAGGCCTAATATATCGGTCGACCATGGATTAGAACAAATTCCGAACTCCTATGGATGATCATGAAATGGAAGGGATGTTCAACGTTAAATCTCTCAGGCAGGTATGGTACAAATAATGGAATTAGTGGTAGTCCTCCTGAATATACGAAATATAGTTTTCATTATTCATCGTGATATTGATTCTTGAACTTAAAATAGGTCACTGCATGTTTATTTTAAGACGTCTTTTGGGGATGGAATTATAAAATATTCAGCTTAAAGTTATAAAGAGTAGAACTTGGCACACGATACAGAAGTGGTTGGCAAAGATATGGGTACTGGAATAAGACAAAGCTCGATAAGTAATTGCTTAGAAATTGATCAAAATCAAATACATAATATCCTCGAGTAATACATCTAAATTTTATTTAACGATTCAGAAACCGTTCCAAAATCTTTTCGAAATACAATATGGAATACAAACGTCAGAATACATAAAAATCATTAACATTTCGATTGACATTCGTCGAAGTCGGTCCACAAAAATGACCCGTGAAGAGGATGTGATCATTTAGGGAATGGAACAACAGGAAATTGAATGGACGATCAACGACCAGGGTCTCAGGAGGCAGAGGCATGGACAAGGTCATCACTTTTATTCCTGGAGATGAAATAATCATATATTAAAATCATTCAATGCCAAAAATAATGGTCAGATAATACTAAAAATATTAGGAATTAAAAACATTGAAAAATATAATGTTTTAAAATTTCAATGTTACATTTTTTTAAGTATAAGTTATTTGAAACTTGAGAAGTGAAGTCTTTCAATTTTCAAATAAATTGTATCTAAAAAAGTGTATAAATGTATATAAAAAAATTGTTTGTTTTAAACAGTTTCTGAAGAAAGTTACATAATCACCGATTTGAGTACTTCCTCACAAATATTAAAAGAACCATCACCAACATAAACTTGAAAATATTATTATACGTTTTACTAAATATTACACACGATCAGAGTAGAATAAGAGCCTCATTCCACTATATAATGTTTAATGCATTTTCCATATCGATAGAATTATGTTACATTAAGATATATGGGAAGTACATCATAAATAAATTAAAATCGAAAGCAAATAATGTTGGAGTAGTAAAATAATTTGAATCTGAATAGATTCTGATCCGATAATAATAACTTTTTTAAATAACATAATGTTACTAATATAATTGTATGCTACATATATAAATGATACTAAATAAAAAAATTGGGTATTAGATAATCGTGCTTAGAAAAGTCGAGAGAACAATTGCGTTTTAAATTGTTAAAAAATTACAAAAACAATATAATAATACTTTTACCAATAATTAAGTTGATAGCATTAATTATTATCCAATCCCAAGTAGGCAAAAAATGATTTAGAATATTATTACTTGGTTAATTGATAATTACGATTTATCTACTATTTATATTATTCATCACCTAAGTTCATCATTCGACAAAATGACCGGAAAATAGTAGAATAGGATTTTCCTGAGTACGTAAGATGAACATAAAAGGTCGGTCAGCTTCGAATAAAGTCGGTTCTTGGAAGGACGTTATTGAGAAAAATAATCCTGAGGAAAAGTTTTAAAGATGAAATAAAATTTCACGTAAAAGAACAATTTATAATTACTCAAAGAATAAACTGTAATATTTTACTTCTAAAAATACAATAAAGACAGGATCATCCAATCGACTGAAACTTTAAACATCATTAGTAAAATTTAATAACTATCATAATTCTCAATAATTTTTAGTATATCAAAATTTAATTGAAACTAACGAAGGCTATTCAAAATAGGAATCCGTAATAAAAGTTTTAATCAAATATAATTAAATTTAAAATTGTAATAAATAAAAAATTTCAATTTCCAATTTTAGTAGTTTAAAATATTTGTAGTAATTCATGAATTTGTAGAGAATAATAAAAGAGGCTCTACATTGGTGCCATCTAAATATCTTCTACAAATCGAAATGCTCTTGAATACTCTCTTCCACAGTTCGCAACCTTTTAGTAACAGTTTCTAACATAAAGATATGTTGCAAAATTTGTTTCGATTCGATTTTCAGAGATATCAACATCATACATATATATTGTATAATATACATATTATATATAAATATATATATATATATATATATATAACAAATATACTGAAAATTTACAAATAATTTTGTTAGATCCCGAATGAATTATTTTTTTATTCCACTGCAATTATTTACTTTTCATTTGCATTTAACGATCCAATTGAACAATATACCTTTGAAATAATATTCTGGTATGAATTTGAGAATATATTTTTTATAGCAATAATTAGATATATGATAACATGCTTTGGAAACGATCCAGTGATAAATGTGAACCACTAGCAATTTCGATCAAAAACAAACAATCGTAATCCTGACATTTTAAAATTCAACAAATCTCACATTTCATTTTCAAATTGCCAATTATCTATTAGTCTTTGCCCGTAAGTAATTAGTTACCTTTTCATTTTTCATTTTCATAAGATTGGACGTTTCCATTGAACAAAACAGTATTACCAGTTTTTAAGATAAAGTAGAAAGGGTGATCTACGTTAAAATCAACTGGAGGAATACGGCTGCGCGGCCTAGACCTGGTTTTCACAATCATTCCTAAAAACATTTTTCTAATTATTGTAACTCTAACTAAAAACTCAATAAACGTCTTACGCTGGTAATAAAATATTTAAAACGCGGTATTAGAAGAATAGCAAACTGCCCTTACACGATCAGGCCATTTCACAAAGTGAATTCGAATGGTCAATTAAAAGAGTATTTTTGATTTCTTTTTATATCTTTTAAAGGAATTTGATATTAGTGCTAGATGATACCAGGTTACCCATAAATACGGATCAAATGCAGGACAATTTAGTTGGGCTCAGATTTGTGTCCTCTACATCACTGAGAATACTTATAGTATAGTATCTTTGTATTATTTTAGCCTAGACCTTTTTACCAATCCAAAAACCAATCTGATGTTGATGAATTTAGAAATATACCTTTGTTTTCACGTCAATAACCAGACGCGACTATCTCGTACTTTAACATGCAACATAAACCATTAAAAATCAAATTAAAGAATTATTAAATTTTGAGCTTCAAACCAATTTTTTTAATTTTTCAAATCGACTGTATTTATTTACCTTTCGTTTAAGAAAATTAGCTTTTCATAGCGATCTAACACGCCCATCAAACACAAGTGTGTTCGAAGCTTTTAAGATAAAGTGGAAAGGATGATCAACTTTGAAAACCTTTGGAGGAGGACGTACAATATACGAGACCAGTACTGGCAGCAATACTTCTAAAAAGAAGATGAATTCAAAATGCAAGTAACTTTCTGACATGTATCAATTCTGGAAAAAATTATCTCTAATGCCGGTAATTAAATGTAAGCCTATATAATATCACATCCTCGCATTTCACAACATGCCTAAGCATTAAAAACGATTTGAGACGAATGTACATCACATATCGGTTAGTTTAATTATAAATTTCCAAAGCTATATTAATTTTTAGCCCACAATTACTTAATTATATACCTTCTCATTAAATGCTTCTTATGGGGATTGAACGCGCCCATTGAACAAAAGAGTATTCCATCTATTTAAAGTATAGTAGAATGGATGGTCTACATTTAATACGACTCTAGGACGAACAACGCGTATCCTGGATGAGCCAGTCATAAACATTCCTAAAACATTATTTTAATTATTATGATTCACAAATTCAACAAATGTCCTATCATGATGCCAATCCTATTGTAGAAGTAAAAAAAATATGTACTTTATCTCGGTCCAGACACGCATAGTGATTCCACTGAACACAACTTTCGAAAGAGCTATAGAAACAATTTCTCTGATTAAAATCATATTATTAGTTTCTAGGTGTCAATTTTCATCAAGAAATGAGATCAGGTTGTTCGCACGTAAAGATTCTGTCCAGCATAATTTAATTAAAAGGATCATAACCGTATTCTCTATATCAATGATTAACTATAGTATAGTACCCATGTATAATTTCAGTTTAAATTTTTTGACTAGCCCAAAATGCATTCTGCTAGAGATGAATTTTGAAAAACCGTAATATTTTCCCGTCAATAATGAGATGCCAAATTTTGATGTTTGAACATGCAAGAAAACGTTAAAAATTTCGTATGATAGAAATTTTGAACTCCGTTATTTGTATGAATCTTTAACTTGTTTAATACATCCCCAGTTGATTTATGTGTTTAAATCGGCTATAAAATTTACCTTTTATTTAAGAAAATCACTTCATTATCATTTATGGAAGTCGAACCCTCCCATCAAACAAAACAGTATCCGAAGTCTTTAAGACAAAGTGGAAAGGATGATCAACTTTAAAAATGGTCGGAGGAGGTGGCGCGATATACGACATAAATGCAACCATAATTACACCTAGAAAAATATTTATAATTATTACTCTGAGTTTAAATTTGCAAAAAACATCTTCAAAGAACAGCACATGTATTTCTGCAAAAAATTATCATCAGGATTTATTAAAAGATCTCCAATTTGATCCATGTCATTCGTGCGGTACCCAAAATTCAAGGTGTTAAGCAACACGGTATTAATTTATGTACATGAAATAGGTATGAAATAGAGTTTTTCACAGTGAAAACGTTTTTAAATCAAATGTCAAGTCAATATTCGTAGACTAAGCAAACATTGGAATATTTAAGTTATAGTAAATATCAAAAATACGAGAAAAATTCTAATAGTCTTCGACCAAAAACGCTAATCATGTCAGCCATTCAATATCCTCACTCATTCAACAATTTTAATGAAGCAAATGAAAACTAGTTCTATAACAAGCACGAAATAAATTTATTTAAATACAAATTGCCTAATATTTGGGGCAACATTAACAAATAAAAATGCATTAAATTAAAACACACAAGTGATCAATAATATGTTAAAACCAAATGGATTATTGCACAAATCGTCCTTTAAAAAGAGGTAGATTATGTTGAGATCGATCTATTAGCAAATAATGGAAAGGATGATCAGCCGTGAAAAGCACAGGATCTGCAGGAAAACTCAGTGAAAAAGCCACTGCTAAGACAGCTGAAATAAAAAACACAAAATTGGTTGTTTAATACGCTTAGTATGATATTTGCTTATCTCTTGAAAATAAGGGAAATTACATATAAGTATTTATAAAAAATGAAACAAAGATAATGGGTTTATAAGCCACTAGAGAAAGCAAGCATAGACGTGTCAGCATCAATTGGAAATTTTTAAATTTTTCTTGGAACCTCTATGTCATCTCTAATTCAAAAACCAAAACCAAAAACGTTCAATCATCATTCCTGGCTTCCTAAACATACGATATGCTCCACACAAAAATACAATGTTCCTCTATAGTAAAAATAATTTTACGAACAAATAAAATGGTCCTTACAAGAATAATTAATTTAGTATGGAAATTTTATGCATGTGACATTAATTCGATAAATATTAGTGCATAGAGCTACTATGTATAAAAATATATTAAATTACACCCTTATAGTTGTTAAAACACATTTAGAGAGGCAACATACCAAGTAGTAATAGAGTTTAATAGAGTCTTGTAAGAAGCAACATCTAGAAATATAAATTAATCACTATAATATTCCTTTCTAATATAATATCCCCATATTGAACAAGTTTGAATATAAAAACATATATAACAAATGCTAATTGCGAAAAACATCAAGGTAGTCAGCAAAAGAAGAAGGATAAATGTCTTTCAAGGTGTAAATTTTAACTATTATACATGAAAAATTTAAAACAAATTAAAAATAATCAAGAAGAATTTTTTTGTAGTTCAAAGGGAAATATTGTAGAAGAATACTCCCATTAAGCACTACAACAAAAAGCCTTATAAGAACACATAATTCACAACGGATAGGACAAATAACACGATTATCCCTGTTTTTAAATTTTTACATATTTTCCGGTGAAAATTGGTACATTCTTGCGTTTTACAATAAACTTAAAGGGATGATTTGCGTTGAAAATCATCGTTTGTATTCGCGGTCCTCGAAGTGATCTGAACTTCATTTGAACGCCTGAAAATAGTCCACATTTAGTACATGGATTTTGAGAAGAGATTGAAATAGCAAATTTAGACAAAAACATAAAAAAAATTAACAAAGTTACCAAATAAATAAAAAAAAACATGAGCATTATACACTTGCTAATGTGCTTTGCTTCTCGATATACACAATGATTTTTATGAAAAAAAAAAAACAGAATTTACTTCAAAAAGTAAGAATTTTCATTATTGAATAACTTACATATCTGTAGCATTAAATTTTGCAATAAACAGAATTTAGTTACATCAGCGTTGGGATAATTTATTAAATTAATTTGCCATATGCAAATTTGATTGCAATCTTTGAATTTCATCAAACTTTATGCATGAACGAAAGTCACAAAATCTAGTTTCATAAGTTAATTTCTGATACTGATTTGTGCAGATGCAACAGTTTAAAAATTGCAGTGCTACTTATAAAAATCTTTATATGTCAAACCTCACGTATTAAAAAAGACTAGAGGAGTACCTGAAAAGATAATTTTCTGCCTCTATCGCCAAATCTGAAACTACAAATGATTAAAACTCGATTTAGCAAGCCAATTATATTTATATTTTCATATAACATATAGTAGGAGTATAGAAACGACCTCTAATTGAAATCGTTTTCCCTGTCGTTATCATGAGGTAGAAAGCATGGTCAGAATTGAAATTTTTGGGACTAACAATGACATTAGACACTGAAATACCTAGAAATATTTTTGATAAATTGAATAAGTGTAAAGTGGTATAAACATGCAGAATATTATTCAAAAAATCAACTTTAAAAAAATCAATTTCAAGCTATTTGGCAAAACATGTGTCAACATATCTAAGAATAACTTTATGCAAGCCTGTTATATTGAGTAAACTCAAAAGTAATTGGACATATAGGACTTTCATATAAAATTCTAAATTTTCACATTTCTATCAATTTTAAAAATGATTAGCAAATCTTCAAAGCATTAGTTGTTTCAAATCACGCCTATTTACCTTCATTCTAAGAAGAAATTTAAAGGGATTTAACACATCCACTGAACAAAACAGTATCCCAAGTCATCAATGAGTAATAAAATGGGTGATCAATATTAAAAACTACTGGAGAAAGATCCATCATTGGCATACAGCAACCAAGCATGACAATGCCTAAAAATGTTTGTTATTATTATAATTCATAAAAACAATAATTCAAATTCGTAGTATCAATCGGAATTTTACTCCTGTTCTAGATACACCGCTAGGCTTGGAAATTGTCTACTATTAGAAATCTAGTATTTGATCGAGTCATCAAATAACTTTCAGAGATTCATAATTTCAGATTTCATGTCGACACGTATAACATTCACAATGTTATGCAGAATAAATTATACAAAACTACGTTTTTTCATATGTAAATATTCTTTTGGAAATCGAGGCTATTTAGAAGCATATGTCTTTGATGAAAATACATAGTTGGAGAAAGACAACGCATCAGACAAACGTTTCGAGTTAAAGCTTAAAATATTATTAGTAAAATCAATTTTAAAAGCTTTAAATGTTT
>NW_020537646.1:3323769-3373031 GCF_003426905.1 Ctenocephalides felis
ATTATTTCATGCTTATTTTCTGGTGCATAATTTTAGCATCTTACAACATTCAACCATGCCAAAATAACAAAATAAATTATTTACTTCATTATTTATCCTGTTTATTTCACAAAAATAGAATTCCATATTATTCTAGTTATTAATATTGGTTAAACGTCCAGAAAACAGTACTGTAACAATTTTAGAGCGCGCTCGCTTTTTGGATTGTTCTGGTTTTTGTGCAGATTTTGTGTAGAGGGCGAAATAGAAGGGATGATTTGCTTCAAATACTCGATCAGGCATAAAAGAGTCCAATTCTATGAGCACTCCTAAAGAAAATTGAAAATAATAGATAATTTGAAAATAATGACAATAAACAGTTTTGTTAAAAAGAAACAGGCTCATCAAAAACAGGTGTATTTAATTAAACCAGAAAAAAACATGAAAATTTGCTAAAAATGAATCTAAATTTTAACTTATTGGGGAAATTTCGAACGATGCACAGCCCATTCTTCACCAGCTAATTCCTATGAGGACGAACATTCAGAGAACACATTTACCCAAAATTTATTAAATTACCAAAATATTATAGCATAAACATTTCCAGATTGAAATATGTACTAGATACCATATAATGACATCACTTACTAGTTAAACCAGCACAATAAACTATTTCAAAAATGAGGAAATAATGCGTTTCTAAAATAAATTTTAAAAACAGAAAGAATTGAATTTGAACAAACTACTGTGTGGAAAATGACTCTATATAAAATACTATCTAGAAAATCGTAGAAGATAAAAATAATTAATCACTACACAAAACAAGTGCTCAAATTAAAAATTAGGTGCTTGCCAATGATTTTCTAGACATCCTTAATGTATAAAAATCCAAGATATACCTACGGTTGAAGATGTATATGATTTATTATATTATATCAAATCAATTGCTTCCATATAACGATTACTATGTGAATTGTAAGATATTCGAAATCACAATCTACTTCTCACTAAGTGCGGCAAAGAATTCACAAAGTGCTCTTTACAAGTAATTCTACTTTTTCCTTAAGAAAGTGGATTCTAAGAGCACTCTTCAACACTCTCTTGACCTACCACTAAAATGTACATATATTGTTATTGGCCATTAGCAAAATACCCCACGTGGCTTTTTATTGCTCGATGTACTCGGGTGAAAGAACGCGACCAGAAAATAGTGGGCAAGTTGGCGTTTGGAGGATGTAAATAAATGGTTGATTGACTTCAAATTCGACAGGAGGGAAGAACATCATTTTTGTCGCTATTCCTGGATAATAGATAAGTTAAATTAAAATATTTCTGCGACTTATTAAAGTCATTAGGACTAAACCAACATCAAGAAATAAAAATTTTCGGTGCACGTATTTGGCACTCGCATCCAGAGCAATGTAGATATTCCTAAAACAAAGTAATTTTAGTTTTTTGTTAATTGTTTGCTCTTTGCTGATATCTAAACAATCATAACTGATATGTTATATGAGATGTGACAATAAAACTTCTGTGGAACGATGTTGTTTTTAGAAGGCAACTGAACAGTAGGCCTATCTATGTTTGGCACATATTTGTTACTAGAATTTTTCTAACGCTGATGATATATTTTTAATATATTGCATCAAACTCTTCATTTATAAACACATTTGAGATCTAAATTTTTAAGTAAAAACCGATATCACTAATGCTTGATATCAGGCCTGTACGAGGTGGTTGTCAAACCAGGAATCTGGGTTTATAAGGCCAAAGATCCTTTCACGGCAAAGCCTACTAAATTGTTAAAATGTGCCTCAATTGATTGGTCAACAAATTGGTAACTCATTGATCAACAAATGGCTTTTTTGGACAAATTCACCTGAACGTTCGGGTATTCTAATAAAATAGTTTTGTAGTTCATTAACAATAAAATTATGATTGAACCTTTTAGCAATTTTGCAAAAAAGATTATAATAATAATATATTCACATTTTAGAAGATTAAACCCCATGTCAAAATTTAGTGTCCAGTTATAATACTGACAAAATTAACATTAATAATTTTTGTATAAAATTAAATAATTTAACAAAAAATGATGTATAATAATGATGTATAAATAAATGATGTATAAGTGCAGAGCATGCCAACGAAATGTTATTAAACATCTCAGCCCATTGACATAATTTAGTAAAAAACTGTTTTTGGCTTTACATTATATTATCAAATATGCATCAAGAAGCATTTTTACAACGTGCAATTTATCACAATTAATTATCAAAATTTGCCTTGTTACTCTTAAGGATTAACGTGTTGACCATGGAACATTGTCACTTTGGAAGATTTGTCGAAGATCACAAAATAGAAGGGATGGTCAGCATTAAAAGTCTCAGGTGGTAAAGGTAAGGATACGGCCATTATGAAACCTCCTGCAGAATATATCAATCCAAATTAGTAAATATTTTAACAAAGTTGGTTTATAATATATGTCTATTCCACTCATGATCCTAAAAGTCGTAAGCAATGTGTTAAAATTTATACAAGAAACACAAGATAGAAATATTTTCATGATGGTGAAACCCAAACCCAAATAAATTTTGTCAAAAATAAATTACCTATTCACTCTTGATTGTTTCTAAATTATGCCAAACCCATATACTAAACCGCAGTACCAATTTTTGCAAAAAATTTGTTATTCATTCCAGGCTGTATATGCAAAAAGCATTTCTACAACGTGCTTAGTAAATTGAATTTAGAACCTAAAACTGCATTTTATTCTCTATTTTAACAAGGCCTAATATATCGGTCGACCATAGATTAGAACAAATTCTGAACTCCTATGAATGATCATGAAATGGAAGGGATGTTCAACGTTAAATCTCTCAGGCAGGTATGGTACAAATAATGGAATTAGTGGTAGTCCTCCTGAATATACGAAATATAGTTTTCATTATTCATCGTGATATTGATTCTTGAACTTAAAATAGGTCACTGCATGTTTATTTTAAGACGTCTTTTGGGGATGGAATTATAAAATATTCAGCTTAAAGTTAAAAAGAGTAGAACTTGGCACACGATACAGAAGTGGTTGGCAAAGATATGGGTACTGGAATAAGACAAAGCTCGATAAGTAATTGCTTAAAAATTGATCAAAATCAAATACATAATATCCTCGAGTAATACATCTAAATTTTATTTAACGATTCAGAAACCGTTCCAAAATCTTTTCGACATACAATATGGAATACAAACGTCAGAATACATAAAAATCATTAACATTTCGATTGACATTCGTCGAAGCCGGTCCACAAAAATGACCCGTGAAGAGGATGTGATCATTTAGGGAATGGAACAACAGGAAATTGAATGGACGATCAACGACCAGGGTCTCAGGAGGCAGAGGCATGGACAAGGTCATCACTTTTATTCCTGGAGATGAAATAATCATATATTAAAATCATTCAATGCCAAAAATAATGGTCAGATAATACTAAAAATATTAGGAATTAAAAACATTGAAAAATATAATGTTTTAAAATTTCAATGTTACATTTTTTTAAGTATAAGTTATTTGAAACTTGAGAAGTGAAGTCTTTCAATTTTCAAATAAATTGTATCTAAAAAGTGTATAAATGTATATAAAAAAATTGTTTGTTTTTAAACAGTTTCTGAAGAAAGTTATATAATCACCGATTTGAGTACTTCCTCACAAATATTAAAAGAACCATCACCAACATAAACTTGAAAATATTATTATACGTTTTACTAAATATTACACACGATCAGAGTAGAATAAGAGCCTCATTCCACTATATAATGTTTAATGCATTTTCCATATCGATAGAATTATGTTACATTAAGATATATGGGAAGTACATCATAAATAAATTAAAATCGAAAGCAAATAATGTTGGAGTAGTAAAATAATTTGAATCTGAATAGATTCTGATCCGATAATAATAACTTTTTTAAATAACATAATGTTACTAATATAATTGTATGCTACATATATAAATGATACTAAATAAAAAAATTGGGTATTAGATAATCGTGCTTAGAAAAGTCGAGAGAACAATTGCGTTTTAAATTGTTAAAAAATTACAAAAACAATATAATAATACTTTTACCAATAATTAAGTTGATAGCATTAATTGTTATCCAATCCCAAGTAGGCAAAAAATGATTTAGAATATTATTACTTGGTTAATTGATAATTACGATTTATCTACTATTTATATTATTCATCACCTAAGTTCATCATTCGACAAAATGACCGGAAAATAGTAGAATAGGATTTTCCTGAGTACGTAAGATGAACATAAAAGGTCGGTCAGCTTCGAATAAAGTCGGTTCTTGGAAGGACGTTATTGAGAAAAATAATCCTGAGGAAAAGTTTTAAAGATGAAATAAAATTTCACGTAAAAGAACAATTTATAATTACTCAAAGAATAAACTGTAATATTTTACTTCTAAAAATACAATAAAGACAGGATCATCCAATCGACTGAAACTTTAAACATCATTAGTAAAATTTAATAACTATCATAATTCTCAATAATTTTTAGTATATCAAAATTTAATTGAAACTAACGAAGGCTATTCAAAATAGGAATCCGTAATAAAAGTTTTAATCAAATATAATTAAATTTAAAATTGTAATAAATAAAAAATTTCAATTTCCAATTTTAGTAGTTTAAAATATTTGTAGTAATTCATGAATTTGTAGAGAATAATAAAAGAGGCTCTACATTGGTGCCATCTAAATATCTTCTACAAATCGAAATGCTCTTGAATACTCTCTTCCACAGTTCGCAACCTTTTAGTAACAGTTTCTAACATAAAGATATGTTGCAAAATTTGTTTCGATTCGATTTTCAGAGATATCAACATCATACATATATATTGTATAATATACATATTATATATAAATATATATATATATATATATATAACAAATATACTGAAAATTTACAAATAATTTTGTTAGATCCCGAATGAATTATTTTTTTATTCCACTGCAATTATTTACTTTTCATTTGCATTTAACGATCCAATTGAACAATATACCTTTGAAATAATATTCTGGTATGAATTTGAGAATATATTTTTTATAGCAATAATTAGATATATGATAACATGCTTTGGAAACGATCCAGTGATAAATGTGAACCACTAGCAATTTCGATCAAAAACAAACAATCGTAATCCTGACATTTTAAAATTCAACAAATCTCACATTTCATTTTCAAATTGCCAATTATCTATTAGTCTTTGCCCGTAAGTAATTAGTTACCTTTTCATTTTTCATTTTCATAAGATTGGACGTTTCCATTGAACAAAACAGTATTACCAGTTTTTAAGATAAAGTAGAAAGGGTGATCTACGTTAAAATCAACTGGAGGAATACGGCTGCGCGGCCTAGACCTGGTTTTCACAATCATTCCTAAAAACATTTTTCTAATTATTGTAACTCTAACTAAAAACTCAATAAACGTCTTACGCTGGTAATAAAATATTTAAAACGCGGTATTAGAAGAATAGCAAACTGCCCTTACACGATCAGGCCATTTCACAAAGTGAATTCGAATGGTCAATTAAAAGAGTATTTTTGATTTCTTTTTATATCTTTTAAAGGAATTTGATATTAGTGCTAGATGATACCAGGTTACCCATAAATACGGATTAAATGCAGGACAATTTAGTTGGGCTCAGATTTGTGTCCTCTACATCACTGAGAATACTTATAGTATAGTATCTTTGTATTATTTTAGCCTAGACCTTTTTACCAATCCAAAAACCAATCTGATGTTGATGAATTTAGAAATATACCTTTGTTTTCACGTCAATAACCAGACGCGACTATCTCGTACTTTAACATGCAACATAAACCATTAAAAATCAAATTAAAGAATTATTAAATTTTGAGCTTCAAACCAATTTTTTTAATTTTTCAAATCGACTGTATTTATTTACCTTTCGTTTAAGAAAATTAGCTTTTCATAGCGATCTAACACGCCCATCAAACACAAGTGTGTTCGAAGCTTTTAAGATAAAGTGGAAAGGATGATCAACTTTGAAAACCTTTGGAGGAGGACGTACAATATACGAGACCAGTACTGGCAGCAATACTTCTAAAAAGAAGATGAATTCAAAATGCAAGTAACTTTCTGACATGTATCAATTCTGGAAAAAATTATCTCTAATGCCGGTAATTAAATGTAAGCCTATATAATATCACATCCTCGCATTTCACAACATGCCTAAGCATTAAAAACGATTTGAGACGAATGTACATCACATATCGGTTAGTTTAATTATAAATTTCCAAAGCTATATTAATTTTTAGCCCACAATTACTTAATTATATACCTTCTCATTAAATGCTTCTTATGGGGATTGAACGCGCCCATTGAACAAAAGAGTATTCCATCTATTTAAAGTATAGTAGAATGGATGGTCTACATTTAATACGACTCTAGGACGAACAACGCGTATCCTGGATGAGCCAGTCATAAACATTCCTAAAACATTATTTTAATTATTATGATTCACAAATTCAACAAATGTCCTATCATGATGCCAATCCTATTGTAGAAGTAAAAAAAATATGTACTTTATCTCGGTCCAGACACGCATAGTGATTCCACTGAACACAACTTTCGAAAGAGCTATAGAAACAATTTCTCTGATTAAAATCATATTATTAGTTTCTAGGTGTCAATTTTCATCAAGAAATGAGATCAGGTTGTTCGCACGTAAAGATTCTGTCCAGCATAATTTAATTAAAAGGATCATAACCGTATTCTCTATATCAATGATTAACTATAGTATAGTGCCCATGTATAATTTCAGTTTAAATTTTTTGACTAGCCCAAAATGCATTCTGCTAGAGATGAATTTTGAAAAACCGTAATATTTTCCCGTCAATAATGAGATGCCAAATTTTGATGTTTGAACATGCAAGAAAACGTTAAAAATTTCGTATGATAGAAATTTTGAACTCCGTTATTTGTGTGAATCTTTAACTTGTTTAATACATCCCCAGTTGATTTATGTGTTTAAATCGGCTATAAAATTTACCTTTTATTTACGAAAATCACTTCATTATCATTTATGGAAGTCGAACCCTCCCATCAAACAAAACAGTATCCGAAGTCTTTAAGACAAAGTGGAAAGGATGATCTACTTTAAAAATGGTTGGAGGAGGTGGTACGATATACGACATAAATGCAACCATAATTACACCTAGAAAAATATTTATAATTATTACTCTGAGTTTAAATTTGCAAAAAACATCTTCAAAGAACAGCACATGTATTTCTGCAAAAAATTATCATCAGGATTTATTAAAAGATCTCCAATTTGATCCATGTCATTCGTGCGGTACCCAAAATTCAAGGTGTTAAGCAACACGGTATTAATTTATGTACATGAAATAGGTATGAAATAGAGTTTTTCACAGTGAAAACGTTTTTAAATCAAATGTCAAGTCAATATTCGTAGACTAAGCAAACATTGGAATATTTAAGTTATAGTAAATATCAAAAATACGAGAAAAATTCTAATAGTCTTCGACCAAAAACGCTAATTCAGTCAGCCATTCAATATCCTCACTCATTCAACAATTTTAATGAAGCAAATGAAAACTAGTTCTATAACAAGCACGAAATAAATTTATTTAAATACAAATTGCCTAATATTTGGGGCAATAATAATAAATAAAATTGCATTAAATTAAAACACACTAAGTGACAAATAAAAAGTTAAATCTAAAGTTGAATGGATTATTGCACGAATCGTCCTTTGAAAAGAGGTAGATTATGTTGAGATCGATCTATTAGCAAATAATGGAACGGATGATCAGCCGTGAAAAGTACAGGATCTGCAGGAAAACTCAGTGAAAAAGCGACTGCTAACACAGCTGAAATAAGAAACACAAAATTGGTTGTTTAATACGATTAGGATGATATTTGCTAATCTCTTGAAAATAAGGAAAATGACATAAGTATTTATGAAAAATGAAACAAAGGTTATGGGTTTATAAGCCACTAGAATAGCAAGCATAGACGTGTCAGCATCAATTAGAAATTTCGATATTTTTATTGGAACCTCTATGCCATCTCTAATTTAAAAAACCAAACTAAAAACTTTTTTAACACAAACAACCTTTCTAGGACCTTAAGGAAATACCATTCCTGGCTTCTTAAACATACAAAATGCTCCATACAAAAATTTTACGAACAAATAAAATTGATCGTATTAGAAAAATTAATTTAATGCGAAAATTTTATGCATGTGATAGTTCACATTAATTCGATAAATATTAGTGCATAGGGCTACTATGTACAGAAATATTTTAAATTACACCCTTAGTTGTTAAAACACATTTAGAGAGACAACATACCAAGTAGTAACAGAGTTTAATTAATAGTATCTTGTAAGAAGCAAGATCTAAAATAATTAGTCATTAAAATTCTAATATAATATCCCCATATTAAACAAGTTCATAAATAAAAACATATATAACAAATACTAATTGCGAAAAACATCGAGGTAGTCAGCAAATGAAGAAGGATAAATGTCTTTCAAGGTGTAAATTTTAACTATTTCACATGAAAATTTTGAAAGAATTTTTTTGTAGTTTGAAGAAAAATGTTGTGGAAGCTATCGTATACTATAATAAAATTATAGTTTTATCCCACTAAGCACTACAACAAAAAGCCATATAAAAGCACATAACGGATAGAACAAATAACACGATTATCCCTGTTTTTAAATTTTTACATATTTTCCAGTGAAAATTGGTAAATTCTTGCGTTTTACAATAAACTTAAAGGGATGATTTGCGTTGAAAAACATCGTTTGTATTCGCGGTCCTCGAAGTGATCTGAACTTCATTTGGACGCCTGAAAATAGTCTACATTTAGTACATGAATTTTGAGAAGAGATTGAAATAGCATATTTAGGCAAAACCATAAAAAAAATAGTCAAAATTAGCAAATACGGAAAAAACATGAGTGTTATACACTTGCTAATGTGCTTTGCTTCTCGATATACACAATGATTTTTATGAAAAAAAAACAGAATTTACCTCAAAAAGTAAGAATTTTCATTATTGAATAACTTACATATCTGTACTATTAAATTTTGCAATAAACAAAATTTAGTTACATCAGCGTTGAGATAATTTATTAAATTAATTTGCCATATGCAAATTTGATTTCAATCATTGAATTTCATCAAACTTTATGCAAGAACGAAAGTCACAAAATCTAGTTTTACATATTAATTTCTAATGTTGATTTGTACATATGCAATAGTTTAAAAATTGTAGTGCTACTTATAAAAATCTTTCTTCGTCAAACCTCACGTATTAAAAAAGGCTAGTTAAGTACCTAAAAAGATAATTTTCTGCCTTTATCACTGAATCTGAAACTACAAATGATTAAAACTCGATTTAGCAAGCCAATTATATTTATATTTTCATATAACATATACTAGGAGTTATAGAAACGACCTCTAATTGAAATCGTTTTCCCTGCCGTTATCATGAGGTAGAAAGCATGGTCAGAATTGAAATTTTTGGGTCTATCAATGCCATTAGACACTGAAATACCTAGAAATATATTTGGTAAGTTGAAAATTGATAAAGTTGTATCACAAGCATGCAAGATATTATACAAAAATCAACTTTGACAAAATCAATTTTAAGCTATTTGGCAAAACATGTGTCAACATATCTAAGAATAACTTTATGCAAGCCTGTTATATTGAGTAAACTCAAAAGTAATTGGACATATAGGACTTTCATATAAAATTCTAAATTTTCACATTTCTATCAATTTTAAAAATGATTAGCAAATCTTCAAAGCATTAGTTGTTTCAAATCACGCCTATTTACCTTCATTCTAAGAAGAAATTTAAAGGGATTTAACACATCCACTGAACAAAACAGTATCCCAAGTCATCAATGAGTAATAAAATGGGTGATCAATATTAAAAACTACTGGAGAAAGATCCATCATTGGCATACAGCAACCAAGCATGACAATGCCTAAAAATGTTTGTTATTATTATAATTCATAAAAACAATAATTCAAATTCGTAGTATCAATCGGAATTTTACTCCTGTTCTAGATACACCGCTAGGCTTGGAAATTGTCTACTATTAGAAATCTAGTATTTGATCGAGTCATCAAATAACTTTCAGAGATTCATAATTTCAGATTTCATGTCGACACGTATAACATTCACAATGTTATGCAGAATAAATTATACAAAACTACGTTTTTTCATATGTAAATATTCTTTTGGAAATCGAGGCTATTTAGAAGCATATGTCTTTGATGAAAATACATAGTTGGAGAAAGACAACGCATCAGACAAACGTTTCGAGTTAAAGCTTAAAATATTATTAGTAAAATCAATTTTAAAAGCTTTAAATGTTTGCAATCGATGACATCTATTTACCTTTTGTTCAGTAAAGGTGCAATTTATAGGAATTTAACACATCCGCTGAACAAAGCAACTTTTCCAGTAATTATAGCAAAATAGAATTGGTGATCAACCTTAAAAAAGATCGGACGAGGGATTATGCCGTATCGAGGACAAGTAGTCATCGAACGCATACCTGAAACATGTTTATGGTTTACTATTTAAAACTTGCCAAATATTTTATTCCAATGCCAGAATTTTTTTATATATGCGAAGAGTTCGATTAAATTGCTAAATCATCTTCAAATGCCTGTTTCCTTCACAGAAACTTAGTAAATACATATGCATGTATTTATATATATATATATATATATATATATATATATATATATATATATATATATATATATATTTATATATATCTTCACACGCAAAAAATGAGTATTATTAAAAAAAAATGTGATGCCGATGAATTTAGAAAAAGTGAATTTTTTCTTCCAATGACCTCCAAGCTTATTCCATTACATGCAGCATTGAAAAATTTTGATGAAGAGCTTGGCAGACCGTAAGAAATTCCGAATCATATAAATATTTATAATCGTAACGCATTTCATGTATTTCAATTTTTTAAATAATTTTGTTAGGCGAACATGCAGCTCCAAAAGTGATCCGATGAAGAAATATATTCACCACAATTTCGAATTATAGAAATAATCGTAGTTCTGACATTTCATATTTCTACAAATCTCATTTGTTATTAACGTCCAAAGCTCCAATAATTTTTAGCCCACAGTTATAATTTACCTTCTCAATAAACGCCTTTTATTTGGGAGATATAACTCGCCCATTGAACAAAAGAGTATCCCAAGTATTTAAAGTATAGTAGAATGGGTGATCTACGGTAAAAGCAACTGGAGGACGATTGTCGACATACAGAGATGAGCCAAAACTAACGATTCCTAGAAAGATGGTTTAAATTATTACAATTTACAAACTCAAAGAATTCTGCCCAAAGACAATTTCTTAAGCTGATTTAAACTCTAACTTGGTCCAGGAATGTTTAGTGTTGCCATTTCACATAGTATTGGAATGTGCTATCAGAAGAATGTTGTAATTTATATCCTGTAGAGAATTTTTTTATCAGTACTGCATGATACCAAAAGTTGGTAGACACAGGACAATTTAGTTACAAAGCATAGATCCAACCTAGCAGCTATAGTATAGTATCCATATATTATTTTAGTTTAGATACTTTGATCAACCCAAAAACCTTCTGATGTTGATGAATTTGGAAAAATACATCTGTTTCGCCAGATAATGAGATGCCAGATTCACATGCAACATTAAAAGTTAAATACTTTAAATTCTAGAAACGTTATACTTCTATAATTGTGTAAATTTGTGAAATGATTATTAGTCCTCCAACAAATTTAAAATTGAATTTCAAGTCTAATATTATTAGTTACCTTTTATTTTTTTAAAATCGCACTTTATAGAGATTGAACGCGTCCATCAAACAAAATAGTGTCCGAAGTTTTTAATGTAAAGTGGAAAGGATGATAAACTTTGAAAATCTTTGGAGGACGTGGTATAATAAATGAGGCAGGTACAGCCATAAGTACACCTAGAAATACGTATAAATTAATTTGCTAAAGTTAAAGACTGTATGCCTGGAACGGAATATTACATCTCACAAGCAAAAGATTTCTACAATCAAACACCTGATTTGTTAACAACAAATTTCTTCTATAGAATTAGGAAAACATTTTATAATAAACTCATCCAGTAGTCAAATAAATGAATTCAAAGCCAATTATGAATCTATGGTTTCCTTACCACCATACCTACAATCCGTCCTTCACCATTCATAATTTTGTTCGAAAACCCCCAAATCCAAAATATGCAACTAAATTCAAAGTTTCTACATTTTATTCACCTTTTCTTACACTATCCATTTCATAGAGTTTGAACTCGCCCATTAAAAATTACAGTATCACCTGTCTTCAAAACAATATTGAATGGATGATCGACTTTAAAAACGGT
Organism: Ctenocephalides felis; assembly: GCF_003426905.1. Taxonomy (NCBI): domain Eukaryota; kingdom Metazoa; phylum Arthropoda; class Insecta; order Siphonaptera; family Pulicidae; genus Ctenocephalides; species Ctenocephalides felis. The sequence goes on from NW_020537646.1 coordinate 3,336,223, forward strand.
TGGATCATCCAGGGAAACCTCCAGTTCATAGGTAACCATAAAGGTAGCTACAAAAATAGTAGTCAATAAGATCTATAGAAGTATTATTATGAACCCTAAAGCAATTTCGGTGTGTTAACATAACACTATCTTATACTTATTATAAAAAACAGAAGTACTAATCTTATAAATTTGCCATAAAAAACGATTATGTCCAGTGTTATGAAAAAATAACACTTTTCAAGGTATATATACTGAGACACACAACAGACACAATGAAATTTCTTCAATCACAAATTGCAAAAAAAATTTTTAATAATGATTTGCATACGATTGATCCTGTTGCATGCATGATTAGAAGTGTGGAATTCCGCAAACGTAGATGATGCATTCAAGTTAAAATTTTTACTATTCACCTTTTTTCAAAAATATCCATTTCATGGTGATTGAACGCGTCCATTAAATAAAATAACATCATTTGTTTTTAATACAACATGGAATGGATGATCGACGTTAAAAACAGTTGGAGCTACCCGAGACATAATTAGAGAATATCCAACCATCACGACAGCTACAAAAAATGTAATATATAAAAATATAAAAAAATGGTCCAACTTTTCTGTTGATATAAGTCGATTTATATCTAGTTTTATACGATTAGTTTATTTGAATCTACTACGTTACAACAAAATAGTTTTCAATACAAAAAACATTAATCCTAAATCAGTTCGAAATTGTAAAAAATAAAATTTCTGTATAACTCCACAAAATTACTATAAAAATATTACAATTACGTTTAGTATGCTTTAAAATATTTGAAGTATTCTTATACATTAAAAACCTTTAATATAAAAATTTATTTTATATTAAATCCTATGAGTACTGAAACCTCCATTAGTATCTAATGATTATCATATATATTAAAAAATATCAGTAGATTAAATGTAAGGTCTCTTAATACGTCCGTGAAATAATATTGTAGAAGTGATCCCCAAAGCAAAATAAAAAGGGCGATTGACCCTAAATCTGATAGGTTTCATAGGTAGAGGCCTCGCACATCCAAAACCGAAAGACAAGGCTAGAATTTAAAAAAAAATATTTGCCATTAACTAAGAATTACATAAAATACTTAAAGTACTAAAATAATTATTTCAGTTGCCTAAGATTGTTTATCCAGAGAAACGTTTTTTTGAAATAATACATCGTCATAAACAATCAAATCTCGGAAAAGAGAATAAATACCTGATAAATACTGAGAAATTGCATCATAAAGAAGAGCAGTGTTAAACCAAGTGAACCATGCATAACCACCAGTGACATTCAATAGCAAGAAAGCTTTTTTCATCTTCAAAAATATTTTAAAAAAATACTAACAAATTTAAATGATACATCATTTTAAGGCCAACGTGCTCGACCAGAGAACAGAGGCGTCGTTCGCCTGTGCATCACAGTGAAATGGAAAGGACTATCGGCATAAAATAATTTCGGTACTTGGTAAAAACCTACTGGAGCTGACAAAAGAACAAAACTAACACCTGTAATAAAAAAAAACAGTTCGGAATATAAATATCTAATTATTATTTGTCAAAACAAGTCCGCGCATATAATTACTTGAAGTTATAAAATAAATTCAGATCTAGGAAAAGAGAACAGTGAAGTCGTTGGTACATGAATCAATCCAATAAATACTGAAATTGTTTCACAAAGAAGAGTTATTTTGAACAAAGTGAATCATGCAAAACCACCATTGACATTCAATAGCAAGAAAGCTTTCTTCATCTTCAAAATATATTAAAAAAATACTAACAAATCTGAATTGAGCATCAAAGTTATGGCCAACATACGCGACCAGAAAACAGAGGCGCCGCTCGCCTTTGCATCACAGCAAAATAAAAGGGACTATCAGCATAAAATAATTTTGGTGTATCGTGAAATCTTGGAGCTGACAAAAAGACAAAATTAACACCTGTAACAAAAAAAATCAGCTTGAAATATGGTCAAACTATTTGTTTCAAAAAGAAGAGGATTGTGGTAGAGAGATCTCTTAAAAATGATAATAAGATATCTAAAGAGCTAATAAATGAAGAACCGCGTCTGATTTTTTGTTTTCAGCTTGGAAAGGATTGAGAGGATTGTGAATGATAGTTGGAAAACGGATATCAGAAATTTGAAAAAATAAAATCTGGTACATAAACGTAGCCAAATCCAGTTGCCGTTATTGTGCCTAAAAAAGTGATTCTTAATATCGAATTTCATGCTATAAAATTAGAAACTCACAATGAAGATTGATCTAATTTAAAATTTGAGGAACAAAATAATATTCCGTGAATTGAAGTGATAGAAGTCAATAATAATAAAACTATACTGTTTATGATCGATAGTATCGCCAAACGTTTGTACTGTATTTGTATTAATATTGTATGTTTTATATTACTTCTATTTTTAATTACTAGTTGATCATAAATAAAAAACAAAGCAGTTTTAATATTAGTTAACGCATATTTACAATAATATTTACAAGACTATTTACAAAAGCGTAAAAAAAAACAGTTACGGGTCCAGGCCGTGATGAGGGCAGACTTGTGTGCCTCTGGTTGAAGTAACCGAGCAGCAAATTGTAGTATGCGGCTGATGATAAGGCGGTAAACTGCATTGAGTGCTTCTCGTTTGCGTTTTACATGATTTACGAGATCGAAGCTTCGTAGGATACAATATTTTTCCATCCCGAGGAATTAACAAATGTCCACTGAAGAAAGGATAATAAGATCCGAGATGCAAAATGAACATGAATGGATGATTGACTTCCATCACTACGATCAGAGGTCTTGATCTCATCTGTATTGTGGCCGCTAAGCAATGAGATTTATTTCAGTTGTTATTAAAATAATATTAAAAAAAAAACTAGAACATAACGTTACTTAAGTGCGTACTCAGAATAAGCAAACTGAACTTTAGTTTTCAGTCACGTGAAAACATATTTTTCAAGAAACAGTTATATAAGTAAATAAAACGTTAGCAAACTAAACATAACTATAATAGTATAAATCATTTCGTTTCAAAATCTATAAACAAACGAGGACTAAAAACAATTCCAAATACGCACCCGAAAGGCACTTTGTTGAGTGCTTGATTTTATATCCTTTTTATATCGAATTATATAAAAATGTATTCGAGTAATATTTATCAAAGATTATCAAAATGTCGATTATCGAAATATCCACTGTAATTAATATTATTTTTTTCTAATTAATCTAAGGATTAATCTTTTAATCCTAGTCTTTGAGAATACTAATGGAGTCGATAACAGCAGGACTGTAGTATTCTCTGATTTACTTCAAAAATTCGATTTTCTTTTTCATTAATGGTATTTTATTATGAATGAAACGCATAATACAGCTTGTAAGTATCAAAATATATCATTTTTAAATTCGTACAAAAATAAAAACAGTTATCTTCCAGAGGGTTTCTTGAAATGGCCTTTAATAATAGATGTAGCAGATCTGATCGTCATGATAAAGGTAAAAGCATGATCTACGCACATAAGATTTATTTCAGGCATACTTCTCATTTGAACTTTTGCAGCTGTTGAAAAGAACCGAAAATTGTTATATATTGAAACATGTAAAAAAATCACTTAAACGTAACAATACCGATAAAAAATTTATTTGAAATATTCCAGTTTTTTTTACAAATTGAGATATATAACGAAAATGCAAGTTTGATTGCGTGGAATCAGGAACTCTAAAAGCTACGCCATGTAAAGAACAAATAAACTAAATTATTTATCAATAATTTGTCCATCGATTAGAATTCGAGCACATAAAAATTTGAAAAACTTAGTTAATTCAAAACTGATTTCTACTGAGAATCGTTGTAAGTAGCTTATATTTTCAAGCTCAGTCTTCCGATTGCTTGATCCTTTTATAGTTTATTAAAATAAATATTTATTATAGGTCACGATTTTGAAATTGGTTTTGTTGAAATTTTTAATTTAAGGAATGCGAACTCAAATGCAATAAAACAATCACATTTCTTAAAGATATAATTTAGTATACAACAATTATACATAAATTTTAATTTTTCTTTTATTTTTAGTCTTATGTTTTTTATCAAAATTTGTTAAAAAAATATTCACAAAAAATAAATATATATCATAACAATAAATTTGTACTTAAGATCCACCACTGAAATAGTGATGATAAAAAATACTGAATACTTAAAGCTGACAAATATAAATTGAACACAATGTTCTACAGGCACTGTTTCAGTAAGCAATTAAAAAATATTAGTGAAGTGCATTTGGCTTTTATTCAGTTGTTGGTTTAACAAGACGACCATTGAATAGAACAGAATTTTTGCTGTGTAAGAAGTACAGGAATGGATGCTCAGCATTGAAGGCCATTGGCATCATTGGCATACAACGCATCATTAACATCACGCCTACGAAAACAGAAATCGAAATTGAAATAAGATATTTAAAGCAATAACAAATTTTGTAAGACAAGAACCAGGCAATGAGGACGAAGATATATACTTATTTTGTATGAATATTTTCATGTGATACATATAAATTGCACATATAATAAGCAACTGGACGAGCTAGTGTAATATCACAAAATAACTTATTACTGTAATTTTCTATTTTTACCCCTTATAAAAATATACTATAATACCGTAACCAAAATCGAAACAGAAACAAAATGGAAATGAAGGAAATCAGGAAGGGTCAACTGGATCATTCATAGTAGGAGTAAATGATCTTGCTTAAAGCAATAAAAATTTAAATGAACATTGAATTTAAAATAAAAAATAGTCTTAAACAAAGCTTATGCCCGAGCTCCTTGTCACGTACATTATTTATGTACTACCAACATAATGAATTGATTCGATGCAAATAAACAATGAATCATTACATGAATAATTAACCTACATTAGACAAACAATAATAACAATCTTTTTAAAATATTGATCAAAGTTGGTATAAGTAACAGTCAGTTTGATCGTCATATGTCCCTGAGTAATTATTAATGTTTCTCAACAAATAATTATTAAAGAGATTAATTAGAATTCATCCCTAGTGTGAACTATTTCAGGACAGGTCCTAACACAACCCCTAAATATAACTTTTGTTTGCTTAGACATAGAAACACCACTATCAACAATCATGAATGTAAACATATGATCAGCATTAAATGAAATAGGGTTTTCGGACACCAGCAAAGAACGCTTCATACGGACGTGGCAAGCTGCATGGAAAAAACACAACATATTAGGCAAAATAAACCAAGAATAAAGAAATTCAATAAGCATTTACAACAATAGCTGAAAAGGAATATTTCATATATAAATTAAATTTTATAGCAAATTTTTCGACAAAAATTATTCATGTAAGAATTTTTTAAATTAAAACTAGATTATTATCATTACCTGTGGCAGCTGCAGCTTCAGCACCTTCTTCATTTACTTCAATGAAAGCTTTTTGAATTACTTTAGAAATATATAACATCTCATCAGATCCTTCAAGCAATCCTTTGAAATCAGCTTTTCCAGGAACAAACATATCAGACATACCCAACTACAAGTTGCATAAATTTTAAATAGAAATTTCTTTGTATTCCATAAAAATATTCCATTTAGTTACTGCTAAGTACAAGCCAATTCCATTTTATTAAGAAAAATAGTCTTCTTTAAAAATTTACTTCATGTAATTTATTCAAATAAACAGCTTTTTAAAATATTCGAATAGAAGCATATGCTTAGTTTATTCAAAATATGACTAAGTAAATGATATGAAAGCCGAGTTGGATGTAAGTTTAGAATTATTCAATATTGCGAATAAAATAAATTTTGAAAATTTATATTTACATAAACCTGAATTGCCAAAAAATGGATTAGCTTTGTAGCAGAAACTGTCCATGCATAAATCAAAGATTAACCTTTTTCAGAGGATCATTCAAATTAATTTCAGATTCAATCTTGAATTTAGGCAGATCCAAAATAACTTCAACAGAGTACATGCGTTGAGTCAAGTTTTGCAAGTCAACATTTTGTAATTTTTCTTCAAGAGCGGGGAGACCAGTTTTGCTGTTTGGCAAAATGATTAACATGGCCAAATCTGAGTTCCTGTAGGGCAATTCTACAGCCTATTATAAAAAATCATTTTAATCACACTACCTACATAATATAAATTATACAAAGCTAAGTTTAGAATAACCTTGGCATCTAATTCTTCAAATTCTCCATAACGGAATTTATCCTTAATGTGCATCATTCGTACATTCTTTGTCTCTGTTTCAGTAACATAGAAAGGTTTGTCTTGAGTGTTTTCCTTCTTGAATTGTTTCTCCCAAAGACCCTTGAAGTACAATGCATTGACAAGAACCATTCTTGAATCCTGGTCTAGATCACCGGCTTTGATCAAATCATGAATTTTGTCATGAGTTTTTTCTTCAACCTGTTTCAAGTTATTTTTAAATATTTGTTAGTAATACTTTTCATTTTGAAAAGAATAATGCAGCGATTTCTTTCCCTTACCCAAGTGTTGATAACTTTAGCGCTTTCAGCATTTTGGGCAAAGTTCAAGTTTTCTGCTCCAGCTAAGAATTTGTTGGTGGCAACTTCTTTGAAGGTGGGTTTCAATGTATAGCCTTCCATAACGTAAACTTTGTTGGCAATTTCCAGAGTTACACCTTTTTGTGTATTAAGAGTGTTCATCAATGCATGGTAGTCATCTTGAATTTTTTCTTTTGATTGAGGCTGACGTAAACCAGCAGCTATTTGTGTGGCAGTATTACCACCAGCTCCCATTGACACCAGGGATAGAACAGTTTGTACAGACAATGGGGACATGATGAGATTGTCTTTGTTGCCAGAAGCAACCGTCTGTAAATTATGTCATTTTTTGGAATATTGACTTTTGGAGAAGTCATGATTTTTATAAAACTAAATGTAAAATGTGGGTAAATAAAAGTATAAATGATTCAGCAATACCTGTTCATAAATGTACTTAAAAAAATATAAATAACTAAATAAATGGAATAAATATAAGGTAATGAAAGTGCACTCATACTCATCATATTTAAGTAAAAGTTGTATTTGTAAATCGCTTTAAAATTATACTTTAAAGACAAGATAATTCTTTCAATTCAAGGTTCGATTTTGATATAAAAATACTCTTAAATCTAAACCGAGTCCAACAAAACATATAATATTACTAACACAATTTTATTAAATCAATTGCAAATATTATAACTTTTATGTGAATTGTTTCAGCACTTTATATACAGTATATTTTTTGTGCCATTTAAACGCAAGTGAAGTATATATTTTCATATTTCAATAAAGTGCTTAATTTCAGGATTATCATACATACTTTATAATTGTCAAAAATAAATGATGTGAAGGAGAAACTCTTACGGACCATTAAGGATTAAGCAACAGATAAGTGTCAAACAGAGATTCATTATAAACTAAAAGGCTGATGCAATACCTTTAGACGACAATATGAATTGGGGTACAAATTATCATTACTACAGAAGTATATGTTGTTTATAATCAAATCTTTAGCTATCGATATAAAAGCAAACAGGGAATGATTATAAACTAAAAGGCTGGTGCAATACCTTTAGACGACAATATGAACTGGGGTACAAATTATCATTACTACAGAAGTATATGTTGTTTATAATCAAACCTTTAGCTATCGATATAAAAGAAAACACGGCCATGATGCTATTTAGTCATAGCACACGCCCAAGCAAAATAAATAAGTAATCACTCACATTGTACAGGCTTCCAGCAAACTGGTTAATACTTGTAGACAATTCCTGGGGATCCGCCATTGTTGAAATTGGTATTAACACTGATACAAAAAGAAACACAAGTCGTGCTGGAAAGAAAGAAAATGTATATTAGACAATGTATGTATGAAACATAGATGAATTGAAATTTTAACAAGTAAAATATTGAGTTAAAATACACTTTTATATCTGTAAATTTTACTAATCGACCTCACCGTGTTGAACTATCGCGTCAAACTGAGGACGCGGCATCAAAACTCTAGATATTAGAATCGTTTGTGAGTCATATTGTATAATATAGAAATACTAGGAATGTTTGAATAACACACTATATACATTCAAACATTTGGCTTCGCGGAACAACACACATGAATCTGTTTTATATTTCTGTCGTCCTTGGAATCACACAGTTTCCAAAAATTAGCTTCATTTTTATATTTGTGTTTAATTTATTTTGAACATGATGTCATTTGAATGATAGTTATTGAATTGATTTGTATGTATTTTTGGAGATACTGATTTTAATATTCTAAATGCGTAATTTGACTTTGCACAATAATTTTGAAGTTTGACATTTGACGTTTAAGCGAACTGTCATTTTGATAGGATGAGAGGATAATATTTTATAGAGGGCTCTGATGGCGCTGATAACGGTTTTTTAATTTGAATTTTTATGATGAAAAATTATTAACCCATAAGTTACTTATAATTATTATTTATTATTGTTATTATTATTATTTTAGTTATTATTTATTCAGTTATTTAATCCTTTTTGTTTTTGTTCTTTTTTTTCCTCTTTTTTATCATCTATACCCATTATCAACTTATAAATTTTAATGTAACTAGAAGTATATAATAAAATACAAAAAATTATGACCTCTTTTTATACTTTGATATCCGATTATGAAATATTCAAAAGAGCACAATACAAAACACGAAAATTTTCATCTAAAACGAACAAGAACAAATAAAACCAGGCTTCCGAAAGAGATAAAAATGACCAAAGAATAAAATAAATTTACAATTAAGTTAAAAGAATATTATAAAATTTTTGAATTCTTATATTTAATGCTAGTTTTTATAAGAACAACTTTATAAAATTATTACGGCTTATGATTTTAAAATGTATTATGTATATTGGTGTATTTAAATATGTGTGAAATTTAGATATAAGTTAATAAATAGTTCTATTATAACGTTTTTTGATTATTTTTAATAGCCTCGCTCGTCATAGGATTTATCAAGTTACAACTCTTTAAATTTATATTCTATACTTAATTTTATATTGTATTCCATTCATTTACAAAATATTTTTGCAACATATCGATATTTATTTGATGTTTATTGATTTATATCTCATTCTAATAAAAATTCTAGTCATGTTCACATTTATTCAGTACCTATCACTATTCCTTTTTTTTCAAGTATATTAATTGAATTTTATAATTTTTCAAATAAATACTGTTTTCGATATGAATATGATAGTAGGTACAATGTTCTAAGCAAATGTATTATTTTTTTTTTCTATTTTCTCATAAATTAGATACCTTATCAAAGATAATTGTGCTTACAATTATAAACTTAAGTTAAATGTTATACAAGTTATATGATTAAATCGAATTTGAAAGTTTAGAAAAACAGCAAATTTTATCGTACTGAGAGCAAGCAGCTAAATATAGATACCAACATCAATAAAAATTGTTAAGTTGAAAATTGATTTATATATATTGGTGAATCAGAGTCATATATTTGTTAGCAATATTCTAAACTAGAATAATATTTAAAAAATATCATATAAAAGGAATAAGTTATATCGACAAGATATGATTTCGCTTGATTTGTTATTGAAATTCAAACTTAAACAGCAAATAGTAAACAAGTGTCTATAAATACAATTATGAATTATAGAACACATTATACAATTGCACCCAAATTCTCTATATTTTATAATTTTACTTAGCATAGAAGAAAAACTTTGATAGCATTTTAATATTACATTTAAATCAATTACAATCAAAAAAAAAAAATTACCAAGCATATGTAACAAATCAATCAACAATGTTGATATGGGTTTATTTTCATACAAACGCAACTATTTAGGAATACAAATATTTAGAGAATGATTTTAGAAATAGTTTCCTAATATACAGTTATACTACAAATTTTGATTGAATTTTGTCCGTGAAAATTATAATTAGATACTAATTATTTTAACGTAAATATTTTAAACCGAGCATTGGAAGAAAAAATTTGATTTTCTAGCATTGACTTTCAATCTTTCTTCATTTTTCAGAAATTATTATATAAATGTTAAAAAATAGCATTTTGTAGGTCCTTTTTAAATTTGTACGCAAATTTTATTTAATAAATAAGGTTAAATAATTTTGAAATTCAAACAAATAATTGTCCCTTTATAAGTAATACCTATGGAAACCCATAAATAAAGTAAAATAAACAGACTTAAAATCTGAAATGTTTTTCTAGCAAACTTGGATAAAATAGTTATGTTGTGAACAATAATATAATTATAAATTAAATAATAAATTTTTAATTCTGATTAAATAGATGGAGCTAACATTGTCAATAGAAATTAATAAAGTCATATCAAATTGTGAATAATATTTATTTAAACTTTGTGCATTCAAGTAAAGAAAAAACTGAAAAAATTAATTTGTATTTATACAATTTCATAATACGTATCACAAAAATTCTACAAATGAATTGCAAACAATCAAATCAGATTGCACATATGTTTTTGTAGAGGCGTATGTTCATTAATAACCAAAAATAAATATTTGTTGCAACGGTATGCAGAAATTTACACACACACACACACACACATATATATATATATATATATATATATATATATATATATATATATATATATATATATATTTTGCAGTCTAAATACCAACTTTCTTATTGCAATAATAAATATGCGGAACAACAAGTAAATGGTCTAAAGACGTCACCAATCATTTGACCTTCGCATATGATAATTTCTTATAATATATGAAAAGCACACATTTTTGTCATATTTATTTTTAATACATATTCCATCCTGTGTAAATTATTTGCAAAAGACAAAGAGGTGCTATATAATGTATTTGCAGTAAATTCTTACAATTACGTAACTTTAATTAGACAACATGTGGTAATTAGATTTTAATATATGCACTCTATCCGTTTCAAAATAAAAAAATATTAACAATTTTTTTATAAGTATATATGAAAATGCTCTCTGAATTCCAAGGATAAAAAATAAGTAAATACTTGTTCATTGTAAACTTTACTGAAACCACAGATTAATGAAATTAACTGGATTTTTTTGAAATTTGAAAGTTTTTTTTAGCAAATAGAGGTATGTTTTTAATCGTAATGAAATTCATAAAATCTGAGATTTTCAATTGACTTAATTTTGACCTTTTATTCTATGATTCCTTACTTGTCAGATAATCTTTTTAAATTTGCCTTTCATGATACTGTGGATTTTTTTCTACCTAACAACCTTTGACCAATTTTTTGACCGTTATCAAATTTGGTGTTTATAAGTTTACTTATTTTTTTAAATCATAGAAACGATTATTGGGTAGCTACTAGATATACAATAAAATAATTTTACATTAAGTACTTATCATAAAAAAGCTTGACAAAAGTCTGAAATTATTATTATTGATTGAAAATTGTTAATTAAAATAAGAATAGAAATGATAGGAAATAAAAATAGGATTTTTTTTGCTATAATTGAGAATCATCTAAAAAGCTTCAGCATTCAAAGGACTATCCCAAAACAAATCGATCCTCTGATAGTCCGAATAAAAGCTCGACCTGTTTTGGTAAAAAGCCAAAATTACTTTTAATGTCAGCTATAAATTATTATTTAATTTGCGAGGTCAACAACTTGCTGGCCATTGATCGATGGTAAAATAAATTAATACCTTTGAATACTGAACTAGTTATAGAAGAGTCAAATAATATAATTAGAATTATATAATGAGCAAAAAAATAATGAATATTAATAGGAAATTGGACATGGAAAAAATCTAATGGAACTAGTTTTAGTCATGTATCTTGTACCTGAAGATGTCTTGCAAAACCAGAAGTAATTATGTAATCAAAATTGACAACAATGTATGAGATCAAGTTCACGATTATTATGGAAATTTATTAGATTATAAATTATTTTTATTTGATAGCTAATTGCAAATTTGAATTAATTTTACAAATGACTATTTTACACAATCATTGAAATATTCTTCAAAGATCTAATCAGGTTAGGGCTATAAGATTTAAATCAGAGGTTCAATACTCGCGTCGGACAGCCTGATGTCAAGCTGTAGTGACATTGGCATTTACTTGGAAATATAGATATTAATTTGATCGTTCAAATAATATATTTAAAAAAGTATCCAATTATATTAAAACTGTCTATAATAAAATTATGATATATATTTCAAAGTAATTTAATATACTAACTATTATCCATACAAATTTTACATGTATGTGTCATGTTCGCACTATTGTAAACTGCGTAACATGATCTCGAACAAGGTCGATTCGGAGACTAATAAAATAACAAAGTATCAATTGAATAATACATCATTATTATCAGAAGTAATAAAATAAACATTATTTGAATTTGATGGATATTTAAATTACTCAAAAAATGATCGACGGTTTTTTCAAAAGTAAATTCACAAATTGATACTTTTTTAGATGAATAAGTGAATTGAAAATTTGTCACATCAAATTGTAAATTATTGGAAAATTTAATTTTAATGACCGACCGATATATATATATATATATATATATATATATATATATATGTATACATATATATAATATATATATATATATATATATATATATATATATATATGTATACATATATATAATATATATATATATATATATATATATATATATATATATATGCACAATATATAAATATGCTACAATCAGTGATGCCATTTAAAATGCAATTTCTAATTTAATTTTTTAATGTAGGGTTATAATAATCGTTCAGAAAATGATAATTTTAGATAGTTTAGCTAATTTAATTTACTTGCTAATAAGTTAATAAAAAACTAGCTATATTTTATATACACTTAAATAAGGTGCTGAACTGCTGAAATTGCTAATATTAGTTCTATTGTATTTTCAATATCCAGCCAATATAAAATTTTCAATATTCAGCCAATATAATATTTCCAATGTGTAGTAAATATAATATTTCAAATATTTAGCCAATATTGGTATAATATGGCTAAAAAGCCATAGAAATTTATTTACTTTAATACTTCCTAGATTATTATTATTATTATATTTATACTATCTTCAATTATTTATTCTCTATTTAATATAGCAAACAATTTCACTTACTCACTACTTTACTCTAACCTTTGATCATGATCATGAATCATGAGATCATTATGTGATAGTTCTAGTAATTATATAAATACAATTGAATTTTGAGACATAAAAATTTAATAATGGACTGCGTCAATTTCTTTGAAGTAACGATAAAATTTTATTGTTGCATGTTGCTGCATATTTTGCTGATGATAAGAAGTATAATTATGCACCTGATAAATTTTAGCCTTGGGTAATGGTTAAAAAATTCTAATTAACATATCGAAATTACTTAAAACTTTATGTATAGTTGAATAAGAAAAAATCATTGTTAAATAAGTATACTATAAATTTATTGTCAATTAAATCTTGATCTCTATATAAGTTTGTATAATTTACTAATATTTTCTTTATATCAATCGAATTCATGTTGATGCAGGCAAATTATAAATAAATTGTGCTGAGTCATAATTTTATAAGTCTATGTTATTCCCCGAGACTGTGTAAATATTTAAATATGATTATTAGGTTTACATTATGCTAATAGGCAAACACGTGATGAAAGTCAACAAAACAATATTATGAGAATGTCAAATAGTTTCTATAAAATATATAATCCTTATAGGAAATGGTAAATAATAATTGATACTGAGAAGATTACTATTTTCGACTGAACAATTAAAAATTTTGGCATATCAAATTAAAAAGTTGCTAAATCTCAGTACATATAATTGTTGTTTCAACTTGTCTTAAGGAAAAATGACATATATACCCAGTTTTGTTATTTTAGTATGTTTTTGATGTAAAAATCATTTTATCAGAAAAAGGGAAATAATCAACCTCGTACCTTCTTTTCATATTAAGTATCAAAATTTTGATTAAATTTCACAAGTGTTAGGAAGAACATTGTCCCTAAAAATTATCCATGATAACATTTATGAAAATAATAAAAATATATTATAATATAAAGTATATAATAAAAATGGCGACTAATAAAATGGTAAAATTTAGATTTTGTTGGTTAAATTTGCTATCAATATTCTTGGAAGATTATTTTAAAATTTTAGACTATTACAATAGAAAGATAATACCAACTTCAATCGTTTTAATTTAAAAAAAACCTTTACTTTCTTACACTACAATTAATTTATTTTAATGATTATTTCACATTCCACAGTCCAATAACACATTCAGATTATATTTTAGTAAAAATTTTAGGTAGAAAGATATTAAAACAATTTATTTTTTCTGAAAATATCGATACCCTTGACTTGTAGTTCAAATAAATAGTTTGTTATTAAACTATACAGAAATATAATTGTTATCTAATTAGAACAAATACGAAAAAAATATTGTATAATCAAATTCGTTGTCAAAAGTTCTTCTTAAAAAATAAATAATTGATTTATTTTGAGCAAATGGAGTTTAAAGTGAATTTTCCATAAAAATCACAAATTATAGTGTTCATATTTTCTAAACAAATATTCATGAATTCAATAAATAATTTTAACAAAACATGTTATATAAGTACTATAACGCTTATAAATAACAAAATAAAATTCTGCGAAGTTACTAATTAAAATAAGTTTATAAACAAAATATCTAATCTCTCCAAATTTTATTGATTGCACAACATTTCAAATTTCCGCGAAACTTAATTATGTTGCTATTAAGATTGTAGGCAATAAAGCATTAATTATTTAATATCAAAATTTGTTTATAAGTGTTAAAACTAAACACTGATATCTACAATATTTCAGTTATATAACAGTATATCTAATATAAATAATATTTATCTTGTTTGACCCTCCAATTGATCTTTCACAACGTATCATCTTATTACATATTAAAAGTGATAATTATACCGGAATATCATTGAAAACATGTAATCATATATTTTTATCTAGTTAATAATCAAAACTTTTTTACTTTATTACAAAATTTTAAAGAAAACTTCACCAAAACTTCAAGAAATTATAAAAAGGAATAATGAAATAATTTTGTACGGTAACATTTATTGTTAAATAAAAGAAATTTAAAAAATCATTTTATGTTGGAAAAACCGAATTATAATCTTGAAAAAATGTTCGTATCTAAAGTGGCATTTATCTAATATTTTTCAGTTCTATAAAAAATCAATACGTGGAAAATTACATACCAATTTCCAAATAAAAATATTTTGTAAACCAAGGATGGATAGAAACATCTTCTCAAATTACATACGACCGTAAATATAATGAATTATTGATTGCAAAGTATAAACTTTTTTATACTAATAACATTTTACATAAGAATTATCTGTATGTATTTTTTATCATCATGAAAACTGCAATTAATAAGTATACGTAAAAAGATTTCAATTTTTCAATTTAAAATAGTAGAAATGGAAATATTTTAGAATATTTAATTTTAATAATTTATGCATAAAATATATATCTGCCAGACAAAGTTATTTTAGAATTATAATAATATGGAAGTCATTCGCCTGCTTTTTAAGAAATATATATTTATCCTTTCATTCATTTATATAAAAACATGTATTACAAAAATTACCCTTGCATTCTTGCAATGTCTCAAAATATTCTTATCTAACAAAATCAGGTTGGAATACTTTTATTTATTAAAATGGTATGAATAATATAGTATTAATATTATTATCAGTATCAGCATAAAAATAATTTCCTCTATTATTTGAATATATTTTAGTAGACATTTGCCAATTTGGCATAAATTAACTGAATGTCTTTTTAGATAGGCATGAATAAATCTTATTAATTTTGGTAATAGATAGATTTATAAATTATTTTCATGTGCAAGCTTGTATACAAAAAAAATTACAATCTGACATTTTTGCAAGGATTTTAACACCAGCAATTTCTTACTATAAAACTAAGGAATAATTTCTTCTGTGAGTGAGTATTTTTTATTAAGAAATTCTAGATAAAATAAAAAAATATTTTTTTTAGAAATAGTTATATAAATGTTTCATGAACCCATCAGAATTTTGCTACTTAGGCATAGTCAGTAATTTTTAAATGATATAAAATTATAACAAGAAAACCCTCACAAGAAATTGTCCAGTTTAAAAATTAAAAATATTTTTAGAAAATATATTAACTATGCGAGGTTGAGGTTAAATTACTGTTTACATATGCTTTGGTAACTTTATCAAATAATTTAGTTAAAAATGTATAGAGAAAACTTAATGTAACAACGAAAAAAGAGCCAGCATTCCTGGAAAAACACTATTTTTTATGTCACACATATATGGCTGACATTGCTCATGTAAAACTTCTTCGCATCAGGCACATATGGCTGACATATATTCCTAAAATTGAGTTTCTTCAAAATGAAATATATGTTGTAACTTGAATTAACCGACATATTTGATTCAATTGTGTTCTGGATAAATTATTCCAATATACACATATGTCATTTATAATAATCTGTAAGTACATAGAAAAGTCAATGCAATAAATCAATAAATATCCTTATCATCGCTATCAAATTACATATCTGTGTTTTTATTTGATTGCGGTGTTATCAACATGTATTTCTACTTAGCAAGTTCTAATAAAATAATCAATGCTTACCGTTAATCATTTTGCTAAAATTTCGGCTCTTTCAGAGCTACAAAAACACTAAAAAATTAAAATCACAAAAACGTACGTCGTACGAATTAAAATTATTTTCTAAAACAAAACACTACCGTGCCCGTTTACTTATCACCTTCCAGGCAAACCGCACGCGATCAACTGAAGATATAATATGATATCCACTTGCTTTTAATATCAACGCTCTTCATATGAAAATATTTATTTACAGAAACTGTCATGAATTTTATATGGTTGAATAACACTATAACGATTTGCCGTTAAGGCAAAAATTGAATGGACGATACGAAGACCTAGGAACTACGACCTGGTGACCATATGACTGCCCTAAAATAAGGCAAAAAGAATATATGAGAGTATTACTAATTAGAAGACATAATGTTGGTCATTAGATTTTCTCAAATCAATTTATTGTCTTGAAATTTGGATATTTCTTTATTGCCATTTAGATTTTTTAATTGAATTTGATCTATATACATTTTCTTGCTGGGCTATAGGGATGGTCACTTAAGATGAGATGGTCAAGATGATCATCAGAAGAACTACTATCTAGCAATCACGTCCTTATACAAAAATGAAACAGAAGAATAAATAAAGCAAAATTTTCAATTAGGCATTAAGTATGTTATTAGGATTTTTTAATTAAATTTTATCTTCCTTGCTAAGCTAATAGAATGTCCAGTCAGACTGTTTCTGATGATGCCGGAGTACTTGTTTAATTTCCGTCTCGAACAGCTTGATATCAAGCATTAGTTATATCAGTTTACATATGCAAAGACAGATTTAAATATGATGTTTAGCTTTTCAAGATTTTCATGATTTTTTAATTGAACTTAATCTTCCTTGTTAGGCTATTAGGATGGCTCAGTCAGACTGTTTTCATGACTGATGATGCTAGAAAACTTGTTCTATTCCTTTCAACAGCTTGATATCATGTAAATTTTAGTCTTTCAGGATTTTAATATCTTTTAATTGAATTTTATCTTTCTTGCTAGGCCATTAGGATGGCTCAGCTAGACTGCTTTTATACCTGATGATGCTGGAGATCTTGTTCTATTCCTTCAGACTGCTTGATATCATGTGAATTTTAGCCTTTTTGGATTTTCAGGATTTTTAATTGAATTTTATCGTCCTTACTAGGCTATTAGGTTGCTCAATCAGACTTTTTTATATTTCTGACGATGCCATGGTACTTGTGCTATTTCCATCTCGGGCGGCTTGATATCAAGCAGTAGTTACATCAGTTTTCATTGCAAATGCAAATTAAAATAAGACTTCTACTCTTTTAGGATATTGCTAAAATACTTATGATATTACTATTAGATATTCCTTTATGAGATTATATACAACTCCTGGGTTTGTCTGGTTACCTTATTTCTGGTGGAACTCAAAATTTTAATGGAACGTACCCAACCTGTTTCAGCATTGTAAAAGTGAAAAATATAAAGTAAAAAAAACTAAAAAGTAAAAAGAATTTAATTTGATCAATGCCATATCATGTTTATTGCATTTGGTTGTCAAGTCAAATTTTAGTGTAAGTTAAAGAAGGTTTGAAGGATATTGCTTTCTATAATGAAAAAAAAATAGCAATTTTTCATTTTTCAATTGCAATGGCAATTCATTGTTATAAAAAATTAATATAAAAATATTTGAAAAGATAAAGAAGAATAAAAAAAATCATAAGTAAAGAGTCAAATTATGCACATTCTCTGATTATGAATAAAAGAGATCATACAGTAAAGTTGCGCCAATATAGATTTATGTAGCAAGAGTATAAAATAAATTATTTAATAAATTTCGACTTTTTGTCCTTAATTATTATTTTGAGAATTTATTGTTCTCAAAATAGTAGTGTGTAAAAGCACCACAATATTTATTGCCTTGCTTCAATGGTTTTTTTTACAACGATCCCAACGACAGAACATGAAGGTTATCTCGATATTGTTAATGGATTTTTAGATATAAAAAAATCTGTATAGTCTTGCTTCGATAAAAAAACATTTTGCTCTTATTATATTCCAGTTTGTATATAACATGCTGATGATTTTTGGTTAGAGGTCCGTCCATATAATAAATGATCCAAATATCAGAGCTATCGATTTTAGATTTGGGAATTTTCCATTTTTCAAAGAAGAAAATGATTTGGAAAATGCACAAAAAATTGTAATTATTTATAATTACTTTGTTGCACTGATTGTTGCAGAATAATAAATGAATGAATATATAGTTTGGTATCATATTTTGAATACTACTAATGAATTTCTTAGATTTCAGATTACATTTATCTTGATAGTCAGCATAGTTTATATAGTTTATTTTGTCAGCATATATAGTTTATATTTTGCATCCATGTAGTGCAAAAATAAATTGCACATTATTAATTGCAATTTCAACAGAAAAATATATAAAAACATACAAATTTTATCAATATAGGTTATTTCTACATTTCAACATATATTATCATTGTAATTTTTGATTACGAAGAATGGTATCTTTATGGGATTTGTTCCAAGAAATCTAAAGATTTATAGAAATTCCTTTTTTTAATAAAAATATATTATTTGATAATTTACTTGTATGACGTCTGTGCAGAATCATAAAAGGTCTTGCAGAATTGGAACTGGTTTGTCCAGTAAGCCAAAACAGATAAATATGGATATATATATACATATATATATATATATATATATATATATATATATATCATGCATTAATGTCAGTATCTTCACAAAAAATAATTTCTAAAGAAAAACAATATGATTTTTTTTTTAAACCTGAAGACAAAATTAAAAAAAATAGTCACATATTTATGAAATAGTTACCTAATCAAAAATGACTTATATGTTTTTAATATCACTATTATATTATAGCAATTCGTTTCACCGCAATAATAAAAAGTAAACATGCTATAAAAAATAAATACAATAGGACTATGCAGAAAATATAGTCTTTGTAATCTCAATTGGAATTTCCTAGTTACATATTAAAATATATATAAATAAACGTATTGTAATGAAAAATATTCAAACAAGGAATTTCCAGACGTTTTTCAAACGCAATCTTTATAGAGAAAAATATTAATGATCCACGTGCAAACGTAATAAATTTATATAAATATTTGCGTTTTTTGTAATCAACAAAGGTGAAAAATTAAGTCAATATTTGAAAAATTAAGTCAATATTTAAGTAATGAAAAAGTAAATAATTTAAAACTGATGGATATGAGATTTTTTAAAATATAATAAGCCGGATAACTGATGGCTTTTGTCTTTCTCCAAAATTTTTTTTATTTATTTTTAAATTTTTTAAACTGTATGCATGTGGGAATGCACTGTGAGTCTTGCAACATTGTTTTTATAAATTTTATAAATATAAGTTCATGTAGCAGGAGTCTTATCTCATCTTAGTAGACTTCTAACAAATATAATAAAAAAATAAAAAATAAATGGTAAAGAGTAGACATTACCAAAACTACATACTTCTTCTTTGAAGAAAACCTATAACTGAGTACGAGTAAAAATAAGTTATTAAAAATAGGTATTTATTTACTTTTACGTTCAAATTATGTTCAATTAAGAGTATCATTAATAGTATTCAAAGTATTTAAAAATAGTAAATTTTATGATAGTATTGAGTAGTAATAAAGCAGATTAAAATATTCAGTCAATTAGGAATATTTTTTCATATAGTGCTCAATTTATTATTACCTAGCTGTTTTTTTTTAG
Organism: Ctenocephalides felis; assembly: GCF_003426905.1. Taxonomy (NCBI): domain Eukaryota; kingdom Metazoa; phylum Arthropoda; class Insecta; order Siphonaptera; family Pulicidae; genus Ctenocephalides; species Ctenocephalides felis. The sequence goes on from NW_020537646.1 coordinate 3,356,696, forward strand.
AAAAAAGTTTGGTTTTTATCCCAATAATCTTATCTCAAAGTGCATTAAAGTGATATTGGTATTACCCACATGACATTATCAGGCCACATGTTATATCATTATTGAATATTGTTATCGGTAATTGTTGAAATAATAATTCCAACTTGTTTACTGCAATGATGGAAGTTGCCATTGCAAGGTTGCTGTTTGTTGGCATAAATATTTCAAAATATGGATCAAATTGAATTTATAAATGTAAAATAATTCTTACTGAATTCTTTAAGTTGTACAAACTACAAAATTATAATAATAATTGAGAAATTAAATAAATAAATAAATAAATAATAAGCAACATTAGACTAGACTAGACTAGTTCTAATATATGACCACCATTAATTGTTAACTGCTATTAAAAAACTTAACACAATTGTCGAACGAAATTTATTTATGGATTGAAATTAATTAATTATTATTAATAATTAATATAAAAATTTAAAATTAATTAAGTTTTCTGGATACCTAATGTTATTTATTTATCTAGGATTGAAGGCCTCTGCTTTATTATTTTCTGTATTAATTTTATTTTTATTTTTTTAAGATAGTAAAGTGTTTATATATATATATATATATATATATATATATATATATTCCTTTAAAAATAATACTTCCACCTATTGACGATGAACAGAGTAAGTTTAGTTCAAATCCACGTTTGAAAATTGCATATATATTACTCAGAATTACAATTTGTAATCACTTGTAATTTACACATTTAATAAACAACTAAATATTATATAAAATTAAATAAAATAATTATATAAAACTACATGCACCAAATAAACTAGGGCATCAAAGATGCAAGTAACAATCATTGGATTTATATTGTACTCATACATCTTTTTTTTTATTTAAAAAAAAACAAGAATTTGTTCTCTTTCAATATCAAGTTGCTACATATAATCATGTTCAGTTTAAAAAATTTATTATATACTTTTAATCAATCAACTTATTTCTAACTAGTAAAATTACTCGAATAAGTGAAAATCCACTTACCCCACTAAAAAATCAATAGAACTTAGAACCTTTTTGATATTTTCACAACACTGATAATTTAGATATGAATTTGATATCTTATATACCTACTTATGAAGAACCACATATTTCAAAACTGTGGAAAATTAAATAATTGATAAAATTATATTGCTGCAATAATAGATTTCAGATATACCTATGAAAAATCCAAATTTCTTCTCCAAACAACAGAAAAGTTAAGAAATTGAGGTAAACAATTTTTGTAGGATAAATTATTATTTTTAGGTAGATATACTACAAAAGTAAAAAAAATATAGTTTATCACAAGTTCTTCATTAATTCAGTTCTGTGCTAATAAATAATTAAAATATTTTCCTGGAAGAAATTTGTTTTGGTATAAAACTTTAAGGAATTTTGAATCTTATTATTAAAGTTAGGGATTCACTGCTTTACGATGACGAAATTTCTTGATAAATATTATAAAATTTAAGATTAGATAACAAGTACTTAACTTTATTTATAATTTTCTAGATAAAATGTATGTGATCATTTCTAAATAATTTTAGACTAAATCACATGTTTTCTAATTATAATTTAGAATTAGTATAAAATTAATTTAAAAGATTTTCTTATTCAATATTAAACAAAAAATCAAACTCATTGTAAAAAAAAATTAAATACAAATAAAAATAAAACAAAAAATTAGGTGAAATTTTGCCTTGAAAAAAGTTGCATAAACTACGTAACATACGTAAAAATATTCGATTTAATCAATAAAAATTGATTCAAGTATTTTGATAAAATTTTACATATAAAAACTCAAAACTGTACCAAATATAAAAAACATGTAAAAATGCTAGAGCTTTAAAAAATAAATAAAATTGATCTCAATAATCCTTTTAGAAAAAAACAAGTGCATTGTTGTCGTCAGAATTTACTTTTTTATGTAATGGTGATTAGATATGTTTTAATCAGTGATGAGTCAAAATTTCTAACAACTCTATAATTATCGATGGCAAATAAAACATCATAATCGGATAATTTCTGTCATTTTGATAATGAATTTATTTGCAAGTGGCTTTCTCTGAGGTGACTCACGGCGTCATATGGTTATTAAAGCAATTGCCCAAATCAACCATGGCTAAATAAATTACTATATCAAGCTACAAAATATCTATTGTGGAAATTAATTTCAATTGTTTGTGCCATAGAGTTCACTTAAATAAATATATTAATATGATACTGTTACCAATTTATATGGAATAGATAAAACAAATTCAAAGACAAAAAACGATAGACAAAAAACAAAATTTAAAGAATCAACTTTCATTGGCTTAGTATTGATGAGAATCGCATCTTGTCTTGAGAAAAAATAATTTAAAATAGATTTTTTTTTATTTGCATAGATTTATTGCCGATCAAAATAGAAAATAGATATAAATACCTTTTTAACCCCTGTCACAACCGTCCTGAGGGTGTGGACGGTTTATAGTCTCACCTACTTAAAATACTTTACACTTTCTTAAAGTATACAAGAAATAAATTGGTGCAAATTTAATCACAAATTTAATCGTTACGATTTATCAGTTATACTTTAAAAATAAATAGAGTATGGAAATAGTAATATTTAATAACGTTTAGTTTATATTTTACTATTTGATCTCTCAGAGCTTAAAATTAAAAATTTGTTCCAAAAACATTAATTAATGCCAAGCTGCTTAAAAATACTCATATTTGTTTAAATTTGGTTCAGTCCGATATTTTCATGAAAATATAGAGCTTGCTTGATGTATGGATTCATAGAAATGAAGAGCAACTATTTGGATGATTTGTTTTTTCGATGGTTGTTTGATTTGATTTTTAAAGGACAACAGTTGTAAAACACTTTAATTATAATATTATGTGTTTATTTTTAATTAACTACAAATTGTACTTGTATTTACAATATTTTTAATGTTTTAATTATTCTATTGATTGACTTTATTTTATAATAATTTTTGATTGATTTTATTTTATTTTTAATCATAAATTGCATGCTTTGATTTGGCGCGAACATACTCCCGGCCTTGAAATATATGAGTTTAAAGTCTCTATAATAATTATCCTAAAGACATATCTGCTTTAAAACAAAGTTCAATAGGAAGCTCTTTAAATAACATTAATACAATCTTAGCAAAGGCAAATTTTCCTTGGTCTATAATTCTGCATCTCAATCAAAATACTAGTTGAAATTTTAATTTGTCTATTTTGTTCTGACCCTCTTACCAAAGATTTCATGGCCTTTTTAATATAGCTATATATCTAGTTTTTTTTTTTTATTTTCTTTCTTTGACTTTGTATATGAGTATATTAGTCATATACACTTTCTTAAGCGACTTTATAATTTTATGTTATTGCACTGTATATAAATATACAGCGCACCACATATATTTCTTTTTGTCAACAATATTATAAAATTAGTTGGGAGAGAGACTCTATGCCTTACTATCTAGTCAAACAGGTGGGGCCACACTTCGATTGACAGATTGGCAGTATCATTTTCACAAAACTGATAATTTATCATTATTTTACAAATAATTGCTTATCATATCGAGTAAGTCCTGATAATATTTGAAGGTGTCTGTATGATATATATCATGGTTCAGTGCAATCCTGATTCATTCATTCATTCATGAGCCATCTGGATGTGTCACCAATTAGCATCACGGACAAAGACGTGCTTTAATTGAGGTTATGTCACCGCCTGTACGTTATTGCTTCAAGATGCAAAAAATTATAAAATATGTACTTGACTTAGGTATATATATATGTATATATATATATATATATAATATATATGTGTGTGTATATATATTGCTATTGTGTGTAGGTATTTTATTTTTTATTATTGACAACGTTGTCTAAAACATAGCGATTGCGTATGCAAATATGATCGTTGGGATTCATATACTGGAAATGAAATTACTATAGTAATGTAATAATAGTAAGCTATATTATTTTTAAACAACAGTAAGATCTGAGAGATCTAAATATCTACTGTTATGATAACGATACGCATCAACTAAGTAGCTTTTTAGAAGGCAACCCAATGGTTGTCCCTTTCCTAATAGTGGTGATATATTTGCACTTATTGCAAAAATATCACAAAGAGCTAGTTCCCCTTGGAAACATATTTAAATCTACACTTCAATGCAAATTCAGTTATTACAACTGCTCGATATCAGGTGGTCCAAAATGCGGATTTGATCCCAATTAAAGAAATTTGTGGCTCTGAGTTATTTGTGAAACTTTATTAACTTCCCATAGGGCAAGTTATAGTAATCGCAAAAAAATCGAAAATGAAAACTCTATGCAGTTAAAGCAGTACGATTGCTTTGAAAAAAAAGTTCAGAATTTTCAAAATATTTCAAAATAAATTTTTCTTGAAAAAGTCTTTTTTTCAAAAAAAAGTAAATTTTCGTCAAAAATTTATAGTTTCTCAAAAATCTAATTTTTTCAGAATATTTTTTTTTCAAAAATGTTAATCTTTTTAAAAAAAAAAAATTTGGTACGGGAAGTTCCAGCAATTTGCCTTAAGGCACGATGCCATGCGCCCCACTAGTTATACTATTTTTAATCATTTTATTATTACAAATAATTTTATTTCCACAATATCGTTCCAAACTCAAACTTCCTGAATTTACAGACTGTGTTTAAAATCACGCCGTGCATTCACTCTGGCATGTCAAAGTTTTTTTTTCGTTTTTGTTCGAAATAAAATCTAAAATAGAACTTTAGGACCCCCTAGTAATGTGTATATCTTCAGCACCTTTGAGGACATCTGCTGGGTGCACGATCTCTGAGGCCAAAAATAGCGATGTGGTAAGAAAATGCCTCCAGCAAAGATTAAACAAAGTGTCGTCGGTACATTATAATTGTTTCGATGGAAAATTTGAAATTAAAATAAATTAAAATTAATTATAATATGAAAGTGTTTAATTTAATTTGAAATCCCATAATTAATTACCCAAATGATAGTAGTAGTAAATAAAATAAATGATTCGTTTCTAATAAATGTAAAATATTTTGATTTATGTTTTTAGTACTTTGGTCAAATATGATTATATTCTTATTATTATAGTTAATATGATGATTAATTTATTTATTTATTATTATTTTATTATTTTTAGAAATATGAAGCAGGCGCATTCTTTTTGGGATGATTAATATTAAATTTATAAATGTTTTGACTCTGATTTGCCTCTAATTTCTGTTCTCGTATAATGTTTCTAAAAAATTAATAGAAATCTGTACGTTTCGAGCCGTAATTTGATACATCTTCAGTAGATAAAACACAAACAATTTGAAAACACGAAAACCACATTAATTGAACCATATGCTTCAAAAGCGAATATATTAGTTAGAATAAAAAGTATTTAATTTACAAAAAAATAATAATAAAATCAATATATAAAAGAATAAAATTTAAATATAGATGACGTCCATCCTAACCGTTAGTGGGTGCAATAGAAATTACTAATAATGACAGTAAAATAAATTCTTTGTTGTTGTATATATTCTGCTTACTCTATAATATTTTACAATATTCTCAAAAAATATATTTGACCAAATGTCATGATATTGATCAATGTCCTAATATTCTTGCAATTTAACAATTACTTAACAATTTTTTAATTTAAAACACAAAAACCGCATTTTGAATCATATACTTTAAAAGCAATTATGCTAGTCAAATAGAATAAAGAGTATTCAAATTAAAAAATAAATTAAATTAATATATAAATGAATAAAATTAAAATGTTAATGACTTCCATCCTGACCAAAGTTTTTTTTTACATATATTTATTGCCGATCAAAATAATATAATTTTTTAAGACGTTTATCTCCTATGAGAAATTTTATTTTTGACATTTTATTTAAGATCGTATGGCCATTTTTTTAATCTTCGAGTAGGAAATTCTATACTCGATTTTTTTAAATATTTGTTTGGATGACCTGGTAATTTTTCGTGGTATTTTAGACCAAAAGTTAGTGCAAAAATCATTTCAGTACCAGTTTCCAGTAACAGTGAAATAAACCCTTTATTGTTATATATTTTATTTGATTTATATTATTCGACAAAATTCTAAAAATATATTTAATAAGATGTCATGATGCCAAGTAATGTTTTAATACTTTAATAATTGATAATAAATGATATTATCAATGATAATGATAAACTTTTGGCTTAAGCTCGATTTTCTGCACTTTAATTATGTACAACATGTTTTTCTGTACAAGAAAAATTTAACGGCCAAGGTTTTTGTTAAACATAGTAAAATAATTTTTAAGATATAAACAATTAATTTAATTTAATTCCAAAATATTATAAGTATGTTTAAAATTTAATCAAATTAAATTTTAACAAATTACTTTTTGGAATTGTGGTATTTTTTCCTCATTTGTCTGTCACAAATTTAACAGTGTAATATATCATTATTTCAAAACAACAAAGGAGGGTCCAGAGTGACTGGTCAATTAATTAACTCGAATAAAACTCATTCTCATCTCACAATCAGATCAGGTCTTACACATTCAGTCTGACAACCATCCTAGTGCAGTTCAGGCAGTGGGCGGTTTGCTCTGAACTGAAGAGAACGCGTTTCGATTTAAAAATCATTTTAAATTTTAAATAAAATCGTGCTGGTGATTGTAATAAAATAATAAAGAAAAATTCAAAGTTTTTTTGTGTGTGAACAAAATAATTTTAGTCAACAAAATGTGGTGCTTTTTGGCCTTAGCGACTTTGTCCGTGCTTTGTTCAAAGGTTGTCGGAGCTTTCAATGAAAACTGTGGACCGGTGAATTTTCAAACAGATGTTGATATCGATAGTGTGAGTGGAAACAAAATTATAAAATTCTGTATAAAAGACAAGTTAATCGAATATATAATATGATTTGAATAGTCGCCCTTAGACGGAAGATTAAATAAAAAAAAATACAGAGCCTTTCATGTATTTTTTAACTTAGTATTTTTTTTTAAATGTAATTATATTATCAAATGTATTGCCTTGTTCTCATTTAAAAAAACAAATATATAAATTTCAAATGAATAAAAATTGACAAGAAAAAATAACTTACTTTCTCTACAATTCAAAACCGTTATTGTTGCATTTTATGTAAATCGATTCATAAATAAAAGGATTAGGAAGTATACTATTTTAATATCGTGTATTTATTGAAACGATATTTTTTTTCTTAAATGAAAAGCATTTTTATTATACATTTGTTTCTCTAAATTAAGAAAAACTTAAAAGAGTTGGTAAATAGAGAAAAAATAGAGAAAAAAATAGAGAATATCGTTTACACATATAATCTTTAGAGAGCCACGAAAATGTAGTACCTATTTACAAAGTTTAAATAAAAATACAGTTATTGGATAAAGTTAATTATTAAATAATTATAAATTTATATTATCGCAGATAAACGATCACTTAATATTTGAGCTTTAAGGATTAAATCTTATCAATTTTGAAATCAAAAACAAAGATATAGTACAAGCTTTTAATCATTCTGTGCCTTTATAAAGTTTTTCAATCTACTAAAAATTAAGACTGTTGTGTTTCATAAATTATTAAAAAATATGATAATTAAAACTTACAGCTCATGGGGTTATGGATTGGAGCTGAAGAAATAACACACACGAATACAGACGATTATTCCCTTGTTAGGGATGAAATGACGAATAAATCAGTCTCGAGGTGTCCTATAATAAATATACTGGATGCAACGCACGAGGTAAATCCTATTTTTAGATTAGGAATTATTTTAAACTATTAGATCTTTGCATTTGAATTTTTTTAACAAACAAAGTGAGAGATAAAAATCAATATATTTGTTCTAATCCAAATTTTTATTGCCAAATTCTTTTATAGAAACTACCTAAGGCACCTTTCTTGTTTCCTTTATATTACAGTATAATCCATAGTCAATTCCATGTTAATTCCTACTATTTCTATTTTTCTTTTTTATAATTTATAGAGCACTGATTGTTTCTATAATATACAATAAAAAATCAAGGCTTAAAATATGATAAATAATATTTTACCCCAAATGGTTTGCTATATGAATTTTTATCCAGATGACGACAACGGAGACGTCGTATCGACCAGGAGAATACGGTTACCAACAAAGGAGGCAGCAGGGAAGAGGCGGCCAATCTTGGAACCCTACAGGAAGACCTTCAGATCGATCTTTTAGATATCTTAGGTTGACATGGTCCGAAGACAGAAAAACGGTGGTCTATTATTTGCAATACAACAATTCTGCACGTGGATACTGGTTGTCTACAGCACCTTACAGGGGAGACCGTAAGTAATAAAAATAGAAAGCTACGTACAACTTGATATCAAACAGTAGTGGTATCAGCTTTTACTTCTAAACGTAGACCCAAACAAATTAAAATAGACTTTAGGAACATTACTACTTTACAAGTATGTAAAATAAAAATTTCATCACAAAGAAAAATGATACCTATTGGGTTACCTTCTAACAAAGCCAGGTAGTACAAAGTACACCACAACAGCTCATAAAGCACTAAGAAAGGTTATAATCATTGCTTGCTGATTTCAAATAATAACAACGAAAAAAATGTTCATATTTTATTTGCTAAAAAACACATTATAACGATGGACAATAGAAATTAGTCTTTTTGTCAAGACCAAGGTTAATTTAACACTACTCATCAGAGCGAAGCAACTTATTCTAAGAAGGACAAAGCAATTGTAACACATATTGTAAACAAATATGATATAATTTTACTCACAGTCTTATTTACTAATATATTATTTATATTTATATTACTAAATGAATTATTCTGTTAAATTATTTTTACAAATATTCAATTATTTTACGATATTTTAATTAATGACGTGGCCAAAGCATTGTTTACATCGGCCTTCAGTGCTATTTAACATTTGACCGACAATAAATTTTATGAAACTCTAATAAACAAGACTAATAATTAATATATTATATTTCATTTCAACTGTTTTATTGTAATCGTTATGCGTACTTTATAACCATAAAAATTGTAAGATCCAAGTAATTGCCAATTGTGAAGAGCTTTCTGAAGATTCCAAAAATTGTGGCTTCAAAGTTTTAAACGGTTAATGATGGTAACAGATACATATTATTTTAAAAAATTACTCCGAAAATATGTTTCTGAAAAAATAGCTCATTTCGGGCACTGTAGTGTAAATTGGCAATGGGAAATCTCTCGAAATCTTTTCTGAATTGAGTTGGACAATAGTGTGGGCAGTATAGTACTAGGGCAGTACTACCTACCTATCATTATTATTATTATTATTATATTTACAAATGCATTAACATCAAAAACATTTTTATGAGTTTGGTCTGGATGATCAGAAAAATTTAATAATGTTCAAACTTATAAGACCACTTGCTGTAAATATAGTTAGAGTTATCTTATATTTTTAGTGTGGTTTGGTGTTTAAAACATAATTTTTATAAATTTCACAAATATTTAGTGTTGCTGTATTATTTTTCAGCTCTCGATTATTCATATAATCAATTCACTGGGACTGTTCAAGTGATGAAGGCCGTGAAAGACCATCTAGTACTATACTTTTGCGAACGTCTTCCTGACAGCAGGCAATTTACCATCGTCTTGTCCAGACAACTTCGCCAACTTGATTCACAGGTAAAAAACATTTTTAAATCACTCATTCAAACTCAATCTTCGACGAACATTTTGCCCAACACTTTTCAAATTTTCAATGCCGGTTATGAAATTGATGGTTTAAAAATTTAAAGTTAATAATGATATAATAAGAATTTTCAACATAGTTGAGAGAATAATTTTTTGAATAAGTATTTTTTTTGTATTGTGATTTAGTAAAGTAAGGCAACACACGACTGCATTAGTTAAAAAATAATATTTTTTCAAATTAAATTATAGGCTAAGTTTGATGTGCAATCACTGATAGACGCATGCGCAGACTTATTCATCCAAACCATATATTGTTTCTTATATTATTTTAATTCCTGGCACATCTCAGCTGCTTCGGCAATAATAATGTAGACATTACATTTTTCTTATTCATAATCATGAATATATTATATTTTACCGTTGAATAAATCATGCTTGTTATCACAAAGAACGCAATCATTTACGATTCGCGACATGTCAAGAAAATGCTAAACCGTATTTAATCCCATCTAATTCTCCATAATCCATTTCCTTCAGGAAATTCATGGCATCCACAGCCTTTTGCGAAGGCGCGGTTTTTCCGTGGCCCATGTCACGAAAGTCTGCAACTCAGTCAGCGGATTACAGGCGAGCTTCCTCGCCACCGCCCTTACGATATTGCTAACAGCCTGGAAAACTTATACGATGTACAATTGAGGATTTTACAAAACGTTGAAAAGTAAGTTTTATTATCTTGAATACCACGAACGAATACGTAATACTGTAATTGAGCGAGTGGATTTTATGTTGATTACCAATAAAATAAGGCCAATAAACTACGCATGGTAGTAACAAAACTCTTGAGGTACCAAAGAGTAATTTACTAATTTTAAGCTCATTTTGCTTTGTAATCTCTATACGTTTGGATTACTTGCTTTTTCTCATTAAAATTTATGAGCTTTATCCTCCCAAAGTTCACGATAGGTTTTAATTTTTAATGGTGTAATATAAAACAAATAATGTGAATGTAGAATATATAAGTCAACATACAATTCTAGTAACTACCCACATAACTATGCCATTAAGTTTGTTTCTCTTTCTTATAATTACTATCTATATAAGAGGACATTTCGTAATTACATATCAAAAGCTAATTTCTACTTGATAAAAATTTAGTAAAAATTAAAAAAAAAATTAATATGTAAATTCATTCCATGCGTCTTTTATTGGGTTCATAGATATTGCATAAATTATTATATTATTACCCATGTTTTTGTGATTATATAAACTGTTTGAAATATTTTATATGTTAAGTTTTAATGATATCTACACAGTATTTTTAATATTGATACCCGCTTTTTAAAAAAGTGCCCGTATCCAATATTCCTTTATATTTTAATGACTTATTCCAAAATTATTTTATACTTCTCGGCAAAGAACTGACAACATATAGCACTTAAAAATAGTATCGTTTTATAATTTTTTTACTAAAATTATGCTGCTATATAAGTGATTTTATATGTATGCTTCTATAAATGTATTATTAACTCATTCCTTAATTTATTACTAAAATATTCTTTATAATTAGTTTTATGTTAAAAATATATATTTAAATAGATTTTGTATATTAAAAATTTATTGTTTGTTTTATACTATAAATATATGTTTGTAATAATGATATTAATATTTTTAATAAATATTTCAACTATATAATCTTTTTTTTGTTACATAAATTATGACTATTGAAATTCAATATCATAACAAAATTAGATTCATAAATTAGACAAATAACTTGAAAGGACCCCTCGAAATCATAAACAACACGATACAACTATTATACAAAGAAATAAAATTACCTATATAAATATAACTGCATAAATTGATAATCGAACAATTATTATCTTTCAAATTGCGTGAGTTGCATTATTATTTCTTGAACAATGTATAATTTGCCAATGTTTAACTAATTGACAAACAATTAAATAATACAATAATTACATATAATTACAGAAATAGCTAGTGTGATAGAAATAAATAAATAGCTCATAGATCTCATTTTGTCTAATAAAAATTTGAATCATTTGGTCTGTTTAATTTTACAGAGCAATTTATAATATAGCCCAAAATTGTTTTTATCCAAGAATAATTTTGTACTCAAGGGTAAAATTATTTCAATCTCGTCTGAAACTCTTTTTGTTCAAAAACAATATATTGATCATGAATAGAGATAATATCAAAACGTCAAAAATTCTATCGTAAAAAGTCATAAGAAGTGGATGCATATCAAAATTGCCAAATAAGAAGTTTTGCTCATAGGTAAAAATATAACCAATTTGTAGAAACTATTTTTGTCCCATAATTAACATCTCCTCAAAAACTCTTTGTTCCAACAATAATTTAAGTAAAAATAATTTAAGTTTTTAGGCTAATGATTCAACATTAACTTCAAAAAAGACTATAATAAATGAAATTGAATCAGCTAGGTATAAGTTCCTAGACTCATGGTTCTACTCAACTAATTTATGAAAAACTTCAAGATATAAAAATTGAATCAGCTAAGTTTATGTTGCTAGAGTGCTGATTCTATTAACTAGTGAAAAATATTACAAAAATTAGTGTAGTTGGTAATTAGTAACAGTTGATAATTTCTGCAGAAGAAGATGAGAAAGGATGGTCGAATCACCTAATCTATTATAAAAGCAATAAATGTGAACGTCTCGACCATCTTAGAAATATACAAAAAACTGATATCAAAGTAATTATAAAAAAATCTTATTAGAATGAGCGATTCGCCACGATCTCTTCAAAACTCTTCGCCCAACAATAATTTAATGCCCATAGGTAGAGTCTTTATCATCTGCTTAAAGACTCTTGGTCCAATTTGATTGTTATTTATGATACATAGGAAGGATGCAGTTATAGTTAGTAAGATTGTTAATTGAATAATTGTTTTAACTCATTGCGTTACAGTGTTGACTTCTGACCCGGGCACAAAAGCAAATGAGTTATTACGCCCGCACGAACCATCTCATCTTGGCTACTTCAGCACTTGTCTTAATTGATAATGTAGCCGGAGGAACTTCGTGAGCCACATTATAAAATTACATGCTCGTCTCAAGACCGGATAGGAAATATTCATTAAATATTAAGTGTCTATGGGAAAAGTTTAATGATATACGAGTTCTTAGATTGTTTTGTCTATTCCACAAAAAAATGAACTAGAGGTGAATGGCACGATGCCTTCAGGCAAATTGCTGGGACTTCCTGTAATGTAAATAAAAATGTTCAGAAAATTTATATTTTTGTTGAGAATTTTTAACTTTTTTTGAACAATTTTGAAAATTTTGAAAGCATTTAAAAAATTTGAACATTGAAAAACTTCTCGATCTTGATTTGGATTTTCTTGCGCAAATAATACAGTTTTTAACTATATTTTTTGTAACCTTTATTAAAGTACTAATCCTTAATGCCAGAAGTCGACGATGGTAAGTTAGTAACTAACTAATGTTTTATTGTCTTACTACGTTGACTTCTTGATCTTGATTTTGATCTCCTTGCGCAAATAATACAGTTTTTAATTATATTTCTTGTAACTTTTATTAAAGTACTAATCCTTAATGCCAGAAGTTAACGATGGTTAGTTAGTAACTAACTAATGTTTATTGTCCCACAACGTTGACTTCTTGATCTTGTTTTTGATCTTCTTGCGCAAATAATACAGTTCTTAATTATATTTCTTCTATTTTTTATTCAAGTCCTAATCCTTAATGCCAGAAGTCAACGATCCCATCGATTCGCGTTGCACTTTTGTGAGATAAATTTATCGTCGGTGATTTCACTTCTCACAAATGTTCACCGGGCGGACGAACGCCGATGCGCCTTCCTTGACCGCGCGGTTATTTCCATCCAGCTCAGTTCAACGCGGAATTTCGGACGATCGAAATAGATGCAACTTGTTGGGATTGAAGGAACAGAGATATCCAAGTGCGAAATGAACGATGTCATTTGTTGAAGATTATTTACTTATCTAAATGTATATGTAAATGCTAAATGGATTAAAAGATTCTCTAAATATTGCGGAATATAGATTGGAAACACTACTGCTATGTATCACCAAATTCCTTCAGGCGCATTAAAATTGAACTACATTAAGAAGCTCTAATATGGATTGCATTTTGGAACTAATATATTGTGATAAAATAAATCAGCAATGTATAGGAGCAGAGTTTTTCTCTAGCTCTGTGATAAAATCTTTGGACTTGCAATAACAAGATTCCACATGAGATCTCTACTGAGATCCTATTAGGTGCGCAACTAAGTTCTCGCTGTTTTTTTATAGAAATGTAACTTTTATATATAAAACCTTTTACATCTGATTCATTCAAAGTATTGCCCATCACCAGACACATCTTTTGCCCATCTTTCTAGCAGAGCTCTAATATCAAGCAGTAGTGATTTCTGTTTTTGCTTGAAAATATAGATCCAGATATGGTTTTAAGTGAAAATAGCCTCTTCGGACAATTCTGCTATATTTATAGGATTAGCAATTAAGTAATTGGGGATATGACTCCAAGGTGAGTTTAGTTGAATGTTTAGATTTGCTGATGTAGGCCAAATGTAAAATACGTATTACAATAACCTTTGTTATTGGATATTTAGCCAATTCAGCAAATCGATCGCATCATCGTTAGAAATATCTAATAATAATCTCATCTGAAATAAAAAGAACTATCTCCTCTAATAATCCTATGTTAATGAGATATTGTACATGAATCTGTGCTGTTGAAATTCATTTATTTCATTATTGAATTAAATTAAAATAATTTACCCTAGTTTATAAAATATAAGGAGCTTTTGTAGCTTTCTCACAATACATTATGTTTTTTTAATATTTATCATTTTTGTAAAAAAAATTGAAATGAAATTTTTCAATAAAACACTTATTTCAGTACGAAATTATTGATTATATTTTTTTTATTAGCAAACCTCGTTAGTCTAAATAAATGTTATTTCAATTCTAATCTATAAATGTATGTGCAAATGTATAACGTAAAGTAAATAAATACATTATAAACATTTTCAATATTTCAAAGAAAAATAAATTATTACTTTTCAGTTTCAGAAACAAAAAACTTTTTTAATATTTCCAATCCCCCAACGACTTCATAAATACATTTATTCTTCAATTACATGTATGGTGAACTTTTGCGTACACTTGATTACATTTTACCATGGAATTTTTTTTTAAGAATAAAGAAGTACTGAAACCTCTGATGGCAACCTGAAAAAAGTTTCTTTTTTCTTTCCACAAACAATTCATTGAACAAATAATAAATTATTCAACCAGCTAATCGTGTATAGTAACCTATTTGTGTCCGGAAAAAGAGTAATAAAACACGAGCTTTATTGGTTAAAACATGGACTGCAATCCACGGTTTTTCCTAAACACATATTTTATTCAATTTGTAAATAATATAATTAATTAAATTAACAATGGCAAGTAGAAAAACTTTTATGTTGATTTTCTGAGAAAGATTTATTTTGAGAAAAAAAATTGCAATCGTTTTTACTGAATTTACAATTATAGAATCGTTTGCAACATATGAATGAACTCAAGTAGCTTACAAAAGTGTAGATTGAAAAATAGAAGTATCAAAATTAACTGAACATTATATTAATATAGATTTTTTTCTAGTTTGAGATCATATTTTTTATAAAATTTTATGAAGTTTAAAATTTCATTATAGTTACAGAGTAATTCCGTAGATTTTTAAGCGCATCTTTAAGGAAATTTGATCTTTGAATTTTGATCAAAATTAAATTAATAAAAATAAAATAAATGTCAATAAAATAATGTTTTCGGAGTAAATAAGTGCCCAAAATATTAGACAACTTTTTTAAAGAAAGAAACTTCGGAATTGCTGGCCAAATGTCCTTGGCAAATTGGTTGCTTTCCAATAAAATGACACATACGTGATAAAAAATTGATTTATAGTGACCCAGAAATTTTTAAATTTAATAATTTTTGCACCTCTATCTATCGAAAAACTTAGCAATATCATAAAAATCTTTAAAATACACCACATATAGTTTTTTTACCAATTTTCTATGTATTTTCCTATATGTTCCAAAGCCCTGTCCATCGTTTTTCTCTTTACCGCTTTCCACGTGTTGCGTCATCTCGCTCACACACTCCATTGTGACGTCATGTTGCAATGACGTCACCCTGACTCAAACGTCGATCGATATTTCGGAACGTCAGGATGTTGAACATTCCTAAAGTACACAAACCAACACTTCGGAGAAATACACAGTTAAATATTTCGAAAAGACGATTGAATTTCGAAAAATTATTTCTACGTTTATGCTATAGATTGCTGATTGCCTGTCGCATCGCAGTGCCCAAGGGAAACGATTGATGTATTTATATATTAACAAATTAATTAGAATAAGACATTGACCAGAATTCTATGCTGGCATAATAGAATTACACATATATCAGAATTAGAGTATAAATTTAAAAAAATTGGACTTTCTAGAACTGTCATCAGTCAAAATTATTATTATTATCAAGATCAATTAAAGATAAATCATTTGTTAATGAGTTCATTACCACAAGGAAATCTACTTCAACAAA
>NW_020537646.1:3374031-3429118 GCF_003426905.1 Ctenocephalides felis
TCCCTAGTGTGAACTATTTCAGGACAGGTCCTAACACAACCCCTAAATATAACTTTTGTTTGCTTAGACATAGAAACACCACTATCAACAATCATGAATGTAAACATATGATCAGCATTAAATGAAATAGGGTTTTCGGACACCAGCAAAGAACGCTTCATACGGACGTGGCAAGCTGCATGGAAAAACACAACATATTAGGCAAAATAAACCCAGAATAAAGAAATTCATAAGCATTACAACAATAGCCTGAAAAGGATATTTCATATATAAATTAATTTTATAGAAAATTTTTCGACAAAAATTATTCATGTAAGAATTTTTTAAATTAAAACTAGATTATTATCATTACCTGTGGCAGCTGCAGCTTCAGCACCTTCTTCATTTACTTCAATGAAAGCTTTTTGAATTACTTTAGAAATATATAAACATCTCATCAGATCCTTCAAGCAATCCTTTGAAATCAGCTTTTCCAGGAACAAACATATCAGACATACCCAACTACAAGTTGCATAAATTTTAAATAGAAATTTCTTTGTATTCCATAAAAATATTCCATTTAGTTACTGCTAAGTACAAGCCAATTCCATTTTATTAAGAAAAATAGTCTTCTTTAAAAATTTACTTCATGTAATTTATTCAAATAAACAGCTTTTTAAAATATTCGAATAGAAGCATATGCTTAGTTTATTCAAAATATGACTAAGTAAATGATATGAAAGCCGAGTTGGATGTAAGTTTAGAATTATTCAATATTGCGAATAAAATAAATTTTGAAAATTTATATTTACATAAACCTGAATTGCCAAAAAATGGATTAGCTTTGTAGCAGAAACTGCCCATGCATAAATCAAAGATTAACCTTTTTCAGAGGATCATTCAAATTAATTTCAGATTCAATCTTGAATTTAGGCAGATCCAAAATAACTTCAACAGAGTACATGCGTTGAGTCAAGTTTTGCAAGTCAACATTTTGTAATTTTTCTTCAAGAGCGGGGAGACCAGTTTTGCTGTTTGGCAAAATGATTAACATGGCAAATCTGAGTTCCTGTAGGGCAATTCTACAGCCTATTATAAAAAAATCATTTTAATCACACTACCTACATAATATAAATTATACAAAGCTAAGTTTAGAATAACCTTGGCATCTAATTCTTCAAATTCTCCATAACGGAATTTATCCTTAATGTGCATCATTCGTACATTCTTTGTCTCTGTTTCAGTAACATAGAAAGGTTTGTCTTGAGTGTTTTCCTTCTTGAATTGTTTCTCCCAAAGACCCTTGAAGTACAATGCATTGACAAGAACCATTCTTGAATCCTGGTCTAGATCACCGGCTTTGATCAAATCATGAATTTTGTCATGAGTTTTTTTCTTCAACCTGTTTCAAGTTATTTTTAAATATTTGTTAGTAATACTTTTCATTTTGAAAAGAATAATGCAGCGATTTCTTTCCCTTACCCAAGTGTTGATAACTTTAGCGCTTTCAGCATTTTGGGCAAAGTTCAAGTTTTCTGCTCCAGCTAAGAATTTGTTGGTGGCAACTTCTTTGAAGGTGGGTTTCAATGTATAGCCTTCCATAACGTAAACTTTGTTGGCAATTTCCAGAGTTACACCTTTTTGTGTATTAAGAGTGTTCATCAATGCATGGTAGTCATCTTGAATTTTTTCTTTGATTGAGGCTGACGTAAACCAGCAGCTATTTGTGTGGCAGTATTACCACCAGCTCCCATTGACACCAGGGATAGAACAGTTTGTACAGACAATGGGGACATGATGAGATTGTCTTTGTTGCCAGAAGCAACCGTCTGTAAATTATGTCATTTTTTGGAATATTGACTTTTGGAGAAGTCATGATTTTTATAAAACTAAATGTAAAATGTGGGTAAATAAAAGTATAAATGATTCAGCAATACCTGTTCATAAATGTACTTAAAAAAATATAAATAACTAAATAAATGGAATAAATATAAGGTAATGAAAGTGCACTCATACTCATCATATTTAAGTAAAAGTTGTATTTGTAAATCGCTTTAAAATTATACTTTAAAGACAAGATAATTCTTTCAATTCAAGGTTCGATTTTGATATAAAAATACTCTTAAATCTAAACCGAGTCCAACAAAACATATAATATTACTAACACAATTTTATTAAATCAATTGCAAATATTATAACTTTTATGTGAATTGTTTCAGCACTTTATATACAGTATATTTTTTGTGCCATTTAAACGCAAGTGAAGTATATATTTTCATATTTCAATAAAGTGCTTAATTTCAGGATTATCATACATACTTTATAATTGTCAAAAATAAATGATGTGAAGGAGAAACTCTTACGGACCATTAAGGATAAGCAACAGATAAGTGTCAAACAGAGATTCATTATAAACTAAAAGGCTGATGCAATACCTTTAGACGACAATATGAATTGGGGTACAAATTATCATTACTACAGAAGTATATGTTGTTTATAATCAAATCTTTAGCTATCGATATAAAAGCAAACAGGGAATGATTATAAACTAAAAGGCTGGTGCAATACCTTTAGACGACAATATGAACTGGGGTACAAATTATCATTACTACAGAAGTATATGTTGTTTATAATCAAACCTTTAGCTATCGATATAAAAGAAAACACGGCCATGATGCTATTTAGTCATAGCACACGCCCAAGCAAAATAAATAAGTAATCACTCACATTGTACAGGCTTCCAGCAAACTGGTTAATACTTGTAGACAATTCCTGGGGATCGGCCATTGTTGAAATTGGTATTAACACTGATACAAAAAGAAACACAAGTCGTGCTGGAAAGAAAGAAAATTGACATTAGACAATGTATGTGTGAAATATAGATGAATTTAAATTTAAACAAGTGAAATATTGGGTTAAAATACACTTTTATATTAGTAAATTTTACAAATCGACCTCACCGTGTTGAACTAGCGCGTCAAACTGAGGACGCGGCATCAAAACTCTAGATATTAGAATCGTTTGTGAGTCATATTGTATAATATAGAAATACTAGGAATGTTTGAATAACACACTATATACATTCAAACATTTGACTTCGCGGAACAACACACATGAATCTGTTTTATATTTCTGTCGTCCTTGGAATCACACAGTTTCCAAAAATTAGCTTCATTTTTATATTTGTGTTTAATTTATTTTGAACATGATGTCATTCGAATAATAGCTATTGAATTGATTTGTATGTATTTTTGGAGATACTGATTTTAATATTCTAAATGCGTAATTTGACTTTGCACAATAATTTTGAAGTTTGACATTTGACGTTTAAGCGAACTGTCATTTTGATAGGATGACAGGATAATATTTTATAGAGGGCTCTGATGGCGCTGATAACGGTTTTTTAATTTAAATTTTTATGATGAAAAATTATTAACCCAAAAGTTACTTATAATTAATATTTATTATTAGTATTATTATTTTAATTAATATTTATTCATTTATTCAATCCTTTTTGTGTTTCTTCTTTACTTTTTTATATTTTTTTTATATTTTCAATGCCAACTCTCAACTTGTAAATATGAATGTAATTTGATTGTTGAAACTAGAATAATAAATAAAATGTGAATAATAAAAAACAAAATATTATGTCCCCTTTATATATTTTAGGATATCAAATGATATATTTAATTATTAAGCACAATAGAATTTTATTCTAATAAAAATAATTTATTATAATTACGACAAAATAGCAACGATATGAAAAAAATCTCATTTAGTAACAGCAATAATTTGTTAAAAATATTAAAATATAAACGATTATAAAGTTAGACTGAAGAAAATGAATATATTTAAATTTTACTTCAACGCCATGCTTTTAAATTTTTATAAATTAGTTATTAGAATAGTACCTTTATACAATTATTTTTTATGTTATTATCTTAATCATTTGCCCTGTGATCTTAAAACGTGTTATGTATATTGGTACATTTATATGGAATTTAGAAAAGTTAATAGAAGTTTTTAGTCTAAGTTCTGTTTTTTACGGTATTTTTTAATTTTATTAATAATATCATTGGCGACTTTTTAATTTTATATTCAACACTTAATTTTATATTATTTGTACTTTATGTACAATTTTTTCACAACATATTACAAGCGTTACTTTTACACCCTATTTTAGTCAAAATTCTAATTTAGTATATCGCATTTATTCAGTATTACTATTTGATTTTTTCAGTATTAATATTAATTTTCACGATAAAATCATTATACAAGTAAAAACTGGATTTGATATAATAGTATAATTGCTTATGAAAATGTATTCATTGCTTTTTCTATTTTTATCACCTTATCAAAGTCCATATTAACGAATAATTTTAAAAATTTTAGTTCTCATAACCGGTAAATTATATAATATTGTTAAATATTCTGCATAATATTATAATCTCATAAGTTAAATGTTATACAAAATTATAAAATTAAATAAAATTGAAAAGTTTAGAAAAACAACTAATTTTATCGTACTAGTACTGACAATGAGAGCATGCAGTTAAATATAGATACCAATATCAATAAAAATGTTCTGTTAAAGTTTGATTTATAATAATATAATAATATGGATCAGAGTCATATATTTGTTACCAATATTGCAAATTGGAATCATATTTGAAAATTTGCATATGAAGGGAATAAGTTATATTATCAACAAAAAATGATTTAGCTTGAAATGTTTTTTTATATCAAAACTTAAACTGCGTACAGTAAAAAAGTGTCAACCACAGAACACAAATTAATTACACCGAAATCTTTTTTTTGATATTTTATAATTATTCATATCATATAAGAAAACTTTTGTACGATTTTAATGTTAAATTTAAATCAAATGCAATGAAAAAAAATTCACCAACGTATGTATGTAACAAATCAATCAACAATGTTGATATGGGTTTATTTCCGTACAAACCTAACTATACAAATATTTAGAAATACATATATTTAGAAAATACAAATTTTGATTGAAATTTGTCCGTGAAAATTATAATTAGATACTAATTATTTTAACGTAAATATTTTAAACCAAGCTTTGGCAGAAAAAAACGATTTTCTCCCATTAACTCTCAATCTTCCTGCATATTTCAGAAATAATCATAAAGATTGGGATAAATAACACATTTTATCTAGCATTAAGTAATGTCTTTTTTGAATTTGTACGCAAATTTTATAAAATAAATAGGAAAAAATAATTTGAAAATCCCAAACAAATACTTGTTCGATGAAATACCCATAGAAACCCATAAATTGAGAAAATGAACTTAAATCTGTTCAAATGTAACAAATTTTACTAGCAAAAGTGGATAGAGTAGTTATGTTGAAAATCAATAATATTATTATAATATAAATTATAAATTATTAATTATGATTAAATTGTTGGAGCTGACATCGTCAATGAACTTAACAACTATAGTAGAGTCTGCATTCACAAGAAATTAATAAATTCCTAGTGTTATCAAATTGTGAATAAAATTTATTTGAACTTTGTGTATTCAACAAAACTAAAGACAAATTAATTTGAATTCATTAAATTTCATAATACGTATCACAAATATTCAACAAATGAATTGCAAACAATCAAATCAGATTGCACATATGTTTCTGTAGAGGCGTATGTTCATCAATAACCAAAAATAAATATTTGTTGCAACGGTATGCAGAAATTTATATGTATATATATATATATATATATATATATATATGTATGTATGTATATATATATATATGTATGTATGTATGTATATATATATATATATATATATATATATATATATATAGTTTGTGCATATTTTGCAGTCCAAATACCAACTTTCTTATTGCAATAATAAATATGCGGAACAACAAGTAAATAGTCTTAAGACGTCACCAATCTTTTGACCTTCGCATATGATAATTTCTTATAATGTATGAAAAGCACACATTTTTGTCATATTTATTTTTAATACATATTCCATCCTGTGTAAATTATTTGCAAAAGACAAAGAGGCTATATAATATATTTGCAGTAAATACAGTAAATAATTACGTAACTTTAATTAGAGAGCACATGGTAATTAGATTTTAATATATGCACTCTTTACGTTTCAAAATAAAAATATCAACAATTCATATATTAACGGATTTTTTGTTCATAAGTATATATGACGATCCTTTCTCAATTCCAAGGATAAGGAATACGTAAATACTTGTTATTTGTAAGCTTTTAATATACTGAAATCCATAGATTAATGTAATGAACTGGAATGACTTGAAATATAAGTAAAAAGTTTTTTTTAGCAAATAGAGATATGTTTTTTAACCATAATAATTTTCATAAAATTTGAGACATTCAATTGATTCAATTCTTATCTTTTATTCCGCGATTCCTTGCTTTTTGGTAAATCTTTTTGGATTTGCCTTTTATGATACTGTGAACTTTTTTTTACCAAATAAGTTTTGACCAAGTTTTTTTCTATGTAGGCAGACCGTTATTAAATTTGATGTTAATTAATATCTTTTACTAATAAAAATTAATATTGAATCATCTCTTTGTAATGAATCATCTCTTTGTAATATTCAATCTTCTCATTGTAATGAGAATCATCTACTAAAAGCTTTAGCAATCAAAGGACTATTCAAGAACAAATCGATCCTCTGATAGTCCGAATAAAAGCTTGACCTTTTTTGGTAAAAAGCCAAAATTACTTTTTATGTTAGCTACATATTATGTATTATTTAATTTTCGAGGTCAACAACTTACTGGTCATTGATCGATGATAAAATAAATTAATACCTTTGAATACTGAACTAGTTTTAGAAGAGTCAAATAATATAATTAGAATTATGTAATGAGCAAAAAAATAATGAATATTAATAGGAAATTGGACATGGAAAAAATCTAATGGAACTAGTTTTAGTCATGTATCTTGTACCTGAAGATGTTTTGCAAAACCAGAAGTAATTATGTAATCAAAATTGACAACAATGTATGAGATCAAGTTCACGTTTATTATGGAAATTTATTAGATTATAAATTATTTTTATTTGATAGCTAATTGCAAATTTGAATTAATTTTACAAATGACTATTTTACACAATCATTGAAATATTCTTCAAAGATCTAATCAGGTTAGGGCTATAAGATTTAAATCAGAGGTTCAATACTCGCGTCGGACAGCCTGATGTCAAGCTGTAGTAACATTGGCATTTACTTGGAAATATAGATATTAATTTGATCGTTCAAATAATATATTTAAAAAAGTATCCAATTATATTAAAACTGTCTATAATAAAATTATGGTATAGATTTCAATGTAATTTAATATACTAACTATTATCCATACAAATTTTACTTGTATGTGTCATGTTCGCACTATCGTAAACTGCGTAACATGATCTCGAACAAGGTCGATTCGGAGACTAATAAAATAACAAAGTATCAATTGAATAATACATCATTATTATCAGATATTTAAATTATTCAAAAAATTATAGACGGTTTTTTTATGAGCAAATTCACAAATTGAAACTTTTGTGAAACAATTGTTTAGATGAATTTTGTCGCATCAAATAGTAAATGATTAGAAAATTTTAATGACCAACATATATATATATATATTTATATATATATATATATATATATATATATATATGTGTGTGTGTGTGTGTATATATAAAGCGAAAGGTCTTTCTTCAGATGGTGAAATAATTAAAATTATTCTTGGGCATCTATCCAGTAATTAAAAAGAAAATGTTTTATTGAAAGAAAATGTTTTTATTAAGAAAACATACGTTTCGGGTCTTGATTTGACCCATCTTCAGTGCATACTAATAAACTTTAAAAAAACACACAAAATTGCATGAAAAAATTATGAAATAACAAATTGTTAAAACGTCGAGTTATGATAAATTTTAAATAATTGTAAAATTAAAATAAAAATAAATAATATATTTCATTATAAAAAAGCTAATTCGAAAACAAACATGTTGTCAGCTTGGAGTTTGTGTAACATGTCACATAATATATACATACAATATATGAACATGCTACAATCAGCAATGCTACTTTTAAAGCAATTTTTAATTTAATTTTTTATTTTTAATATCCTGTTAGTTATAATAAAGGTCCAGGGAATGAAATTTTTAGTTAGTTTAGCTAATTTAGTTTACTAGCAATGAGTTAATAAAAAAACTAGCTATATTTTAAACATCCTTAAATAAGGCGCTGAACTGCTGAAATTGCCAATATTAATTCTACTGTATTTCCGATGGACAGCCAATATAAAATTTCCAATGTGTAGTCAATATAATATTTCTAATATTTAGCCAATATTGGTATAATATGGCTAAAAAACCATTAGAAATTTATTTACTTCAATACTTCCTAGATTATTATTATTATTATATTTATAATATTTTATATTATTTCGTGCTTAAATAATAATTTTACTCTCTATTTAACATAGCAAACAATTTCATTATCTACTATTTTACTCTACCTTTGATCATGATCATGAATCACAAGATCATTATCTGATAGTTCTAGTAATTATATAAATACAATTGAATTTTGAGACATAAAAATTTAATAATAGATTGCGTCAATTTCTTTGAAGTAACGATAAAATTTTATTGTTGCATGTTGCTGCATATTTTGCTGATGATAAGAAGTATAATTATGCACCTGATAAAGTTTAGCCTTGGGTAATAGTTAAAAGAAATCTAATTAACATATCGAAATTAGTTAAGAACTTCAAGAATAGTTGAATAAAAAACCATTGTTAAATAAATATACTATGAATTTATTTTATTCATTATTAAATGTTAACTAAATCTGCAGTAATTGATCTCTACAAGTTTTACTGTATTTACTGATATTTTCTTTATATCAATCGATTTCAAGTTGATGCAGGCAAAATATAAATAAATTGTGCAATAACTGAGTCATAATTTTATAAGTCTATGTTATTCCCCGAGACTGTGTAAATATTTAAATATGATTATTAGGTTTACATTATGCTAATAGGCAAACACGTGATGAAAGTCAACAAAACAATATTATGAGAATGTCAAATAGTTTCTAAGAAATATATAATCTTTACAGGAAACTGTAAATAATAATTAAATTGTCAATATGGAGAAATTTTGTTATAATTAATATTGAGAAGATTTTTATTTTTGACTGAACAACTCAAAATTTTGTGACAACAAATTAAAAAGTTGCTAAATCTCGATCCTTATTGATAAAATCTATTATTTCTACGTATAGGAAAATTTTTGCAACTTGCCTTAAAGAAAAATGCCATTTATACCTAGTTTCATTGTCTTAGTATATTTTTGATATGAAAATTATTTTATTGACAAAAAAGGAAATAATCAACCTGCTATTCACTTTTCATATTGAGTATTAAAATTTTGATCAAATTTCAAAAGTGTTAAGAAGAACATCGTTCCTAAAAATCAGCTATGATATCATTTATAAAAATAATAAAAAAATATTTTAATTTAAAATATGATAAAAATAATGATTAAATTTGGTTAAAGTTAGAAGTTTTTCCGTTAAATTTACTATAAATATTTTTGGCATTTGGCAGATTTGATTAAGCACAAGCTGATAGACTTTTTAGACTTATAATATAGATAATTCCATTTTTAATCATCTTAATTGATAAAAATCATTTTTACTTTCTTGCACTACAATTTATTTATTTTAATGATTTTTCTATATCATATTCAGATATATTTTACTGGTTAAAAAATTTAAGTAAAAAAATATTAAAACAATTTATTTTCTTCTAAGATATCGATACCCTTGACTTGTAGTTCAAATAAATAGTTTGTTATTGAACTATATAGAAATATAATCGTTATCTAATTAGAACAAATATGAAAAAATATTGTATAATCAAATTAGTTGTCAAAAGTTCTTCTTCATTGATAGACTATTGGTTTATTTTGAGGAAATGAAGTTTGAAGTAAATTTTATATAGAATATAAGAAAACCTGCATATTGCATGAATTATCTATTGTGTTATTTATAAATTTAGCTAGTGATTTTAACAAAACATATTATATAAGTACTAAAACATAAATAACAAAATAAAATTCTGCGAAGTTACTAATTAAAATAAGTTTATAAACAAAATATCTAATCTCACAAAAAATTAATGATTGCACATCATTTCAAATTTCCGCGGAATTAACTTAATTATGTTGCTGTTAAGATTGTAGGCAATTTAGCATTAATTATTTAATATCAAAATTTGTTTATTGGTGTTAAAACTAAACATTGATATCTACAATCTTTCAGTTATATAATTGTGTATCTAATAAATAATATTTATCTTTTGACCCTCGAATTGATCTTTCACACTGTATCATCTTATTACATATTAAAAGTGATAATTATACCGGAATATCATTGAAAACATGCAATTATATATATATTTGTCGAGTTAATATTATTTATAATTAAAGCCATGGTACTTTATCTCAAAATTTAAGAAAAAACCTCACAAAAAACTTCAAGAAATTATAGAGAGAAATAATGAAATAATTCTGTACAGTAACATTTATTTTATTATATGATAAAAAAAACAGAATCATAATCTTGAAAAAATGTTCATATCTAAAGTGGCACTTATCTGACATTTTCCAATTCTATAAAAAAATAATACATGGAAAATTACATATCATTTTCTAAGAAAATGGAAAATCATTTTTAAAAAATTGGTAGATATAAAACATGATAGAAGTAAAGTTTAAGATACAGATAAATTTTTAAATTACATATTATAGACGTAGCATTATTTTTATTTTTGGTTCATTATTCATTATATTTATTTATTATTTATATTATATTATTTTAATTGTCATATAGTTCGACAGAGAAATGGAGAACTATTAACTTTAAGAAACTTTACTTATTCAAAATTTATTCTCAAAATTACCTAATGCTTGTTGAATACAGATTGGAATTTACTAAAATTGATCAAAAAATTACATAAAATTATATATCAGTTTTTACTTCATGAAAAATTTTCTACCATTAAGTATGTAATAATAGATATTTGTTACAATATTCAATTGACGACAAATTGATATAATGTTCAATACGTTTTGTCAAATTTAATACAAAATTTATACATACATTAAGACTTGATAATAGTTTGTTGACCATGAATTTTTTTTTTCAAGTGTTAATGATGTGCTCATTATTATTATTCAATTATTAATTGCAACAAAAATATAAAACACTTTATATACCAATTTTTCAAAAATTATTTGTATGTATTTTTTTTTTTATTATCATGAAAACTGCAATTAATAAGTGTACTTAGCGAGTTCAAACTTTTCAATTTAAAATAGTGGAATTGGAAATATTTTAGAATATTTAATTTTAATAATTTATGCATGAAATATATATCTGCCAGACAAGGTTATTTTAGAATTAAAATATTA
This sequence comes from Ctenocephalides felis, assembly GCF_003426905.1. Classification (NCBI taxonomy): domain Eukaryota; kingdom Metazoa; phylum Arthropoda; class Insecta; order Siphonaptera; family Pulicidae; genus Ctenocephalides; species Ctenocephalides felis. The sequence continues at coordinate 3,385,504 of NW_020537646.1, forward strand.
TGGAAGTCATTCGCCTGGTTCTTCAGAAATATTATTTATTCTCTAATTAATTTTTATATAAGAAATTATTATAGAAATTGTTCTTACAATTGTCTTACAACATTTTTGTCTACCAAAGTCAAGTTAAATGGAATTCTTTCATGTAATAAAATTGTATAATTTATATTGCGCTATTATTCGATAAAATATTTAAATATTACAAAAACCCTTTACAATTTCGGTACTCAGACATAATAAGAAATTTAATTATCTTTTTTAAGAATATAAATGAGAAATCATTCTTTTATCTGTTTTTGAAAAATATATTATTATAACAAGAAAGTTTTCACAAAAATTCATGTAGTTTGAAATAGAAGTACTAAATTATTTAAAAAAAAAAATTAATAAGTTATTCGACACTTTCGGTTCGAGTCTTAATTTGACTCTTTTTCAAAGGTTAAAACTATAAAACTAGAAAAAGTAATATAATAAATAATAAAGATATATATTTCAAAAATGTGGAAAACTATCCAGAAAAATAATGGATGACTTAAAAACAAATAATAAAAATTAAAATTAAAAAAATAATTAAAAAAGAAAATCTTCATAGTAACACTGGATGAATGCAAATTTGCAATTGTTTTAATATTTGTAATTGAACATTTTTTATTAATTGTATGAACAAATGAAACATATTTTTTGAAAAATTATAACTATGTCAGGCTGAGGTTTGAATTTTAACACATTAATCGCCACAAATAATTTTAGAATTTGTTTTACATAGTTATGGTAATTTATTAGACAATTTAATTGAAAATGTAACAATGGTTTAACTAGTGTATCAAAAATTTTTTTTTCCAAAAATATTTGGAAAAATGCTATTTTTTATATCAAGCATATAGAACTGACATGTGACTATATTACATTGTTTTTTCTGGGTAAGCCAAGAAATTTTCAGGTCAATTTATTGGATATATTGTGTCTTATTCCTACATTCTTTAAATGTTTGTGAGACCCTTCGAAATTCGATCGATCATATTTGATTCGATTGTGATTTGGATAAATTATTCCGATATACACATGTGTCGTTTATAATAATCTGTGTGTACATAGAAAAGTCAATGCAATAAATCAATAAATATCCTTATCATCGCTATCAAATTACATATCTGTGTTTTTATTTGATTGCGGTGTAAACAACATGTATTTCTACATAGCAAGTTCTAATAAAATAATAAATGCTTACCGTTAATCATCTTGCTACAATTTTGGCTCTTTTAGAGCTACAAAAAACACTAAAAAATTAAATCACAAAAACGTACGTCGTACGAATTAAAATTATTTTCTAAAACAAAACACTACCGTGCCCGTTTACTTATCACCTTCCAGGCAAACCGCACGCGATCAACTGAAGATATAATATGATATCCACTTGCTTTTAATATCAACGCTCTTCATATGAAAATATTTATTTACAGAAACTGTCATGGATTTTATATGGTTAAATAACACTATAACGATTTGCCGTTAAGGCAAAAACACCTAGGAACTACGATCTGGTGACTATATCACTGCCTTAAAATAAGGGAAAAATAATAGATAAATGAATTATTTATTTGAGAACATAAAATCGGTCATAAAATTAGTCATTTCTTATTGCCAGTTAGTTTTTTTTAATTAGAAACTTTCTTACTAGCCTATAAGATGAGATGGTCAAGATGGTCATCAGAAGAACTGCTACCTATTGACCACATCCTTGCACAAAAACGAACAAACGAATAAGTAAAACAATTTTTTTTAAACATAAAATAGGTTATAAAAGTTTTTTAATTAAATTTGATCTAATAAACTTTTTTGCTAGGCTATTAGAATGGACACTTAAGATGAGATGATCAAGATGGTCATCAGAAGAGTTACTATCTAGTGACTAAGTCTTTACACAAAAACAAAACAAAAGAATAAATGAAGCAAAATTTTGACTTAGGCATAAAAGTAATTATTAGGATTTTTTAACTAAATTTTATTTTCCTTGTTAGACTATCAGGATGCCTAGTCAGACTATTTCTGATGATGTCAGAGTACTTGTTTTATTCCCGTATCGGACCGCTTGATATCTAGCGTTAGTTATATCAGTTTTCATTTGCAAAAGCAAATATAAAATGACTCCTAGCTTTTCAGGATGTTTCAATTGAATTTCATCTTTCTTGTTTTTGAATTTCATTCTTTCTTTCTTTCATTGAATTTCATCTAATAACCTAGATTAGGATGCCCAGTCAGACTGCTTTCATAATTATCGAACAGCTTGATATTGAGCGGTAGTTATAATAAAATGCAGATATGCTAAATGCAGATTGTAATATGATTTTAGCTTCTAAGAATTTTCAGTCTTTTTTCATTGAATTTTATCTTCCTTGCTAGAATATTAGGATGCTCAATCACAATTTTTTTTTATAACTCTGATTAGGCCAAAGTACTTGTTCTACTCCTGTCTCGGACAACTTGATATCAAGCATTAGTTTTCATTTGCAAGTGCAGATTTAAAAATGCTTTGTAGCCTTTCAGGATTTTTAGAATTTTTTAATTAAATTTTATCTTTTATGCTAGGCTATTACGATGCTCTCAGTCACACTGTTTTTATAATTCTGACAAAGCCAAAGTACTTGTTCTACTCCCGTCTCAGACTTCTTCATATCAAGCAATAGTTATATCCATTTTTACTAGGAAATACAGTTTTAAATATAATTTCTAGCCTTTCAGGATTTACAGGATTTTTAGTATAATTTTATCTTCTATGCTAGGCTATTAGGATGCTCTCAGTCAGACTGTTTTTATAATTCTGACGATGTCAAGGTACTTGTTCTATTCCCGTTTCAGACAGCTTGATATCAGGCAGTAGTTATATCAGTCTTTACTAGAAAATACAGATTTAAATATGATTTCTATCCCCTCCGGATTTTTTAATTGAATTTTATCTTCTTTACTAGGTTATTAGGTTGCTCAATCAGATTTCTTTTTATAATTCTGACGATGACATTGTACTTGTGCTATTTCAACCTCGGACAGCTTGATATCAAGCAGTAGTTATATCAGTTTTCATTTGCAAATGCAGGTTTAAATAAGTCTTCTACTCTTTTAGGATATTGCTAAAATACTTATGATATTACTATTAGATATTTCTATATGAGATTATATACCACTCCTGGGTTTGTGTGGTCACCTTATTTCTGGTGGAACTTAAAATTTCAATGCATTTCAAGTTTTAGCATTTTAAAAGTGAAAAATGAAAAAGACTAAAACGTAAAAAGAATTTAATTTTATCAATGCTATATCATGTTAATTTCATTTGATTGTCAAGTCAAATTTTAGTGTAAGTTAAAGAAGGTTTGATATTGCTTATTGGGTATTGCTTTCTATAATAAAAAAAATCATTTTTTTATTTTTGCTTAACAATTGCAATTGAAATTCGTTGTTATAGAAGAATTAATATAAAAGAATAATAAAAAAAATATCATAAGTAAAGGGTCAAATCATCCACATTTTCTGATTATGAATAAAAGAGATCAAACATTAAAGTTGCGCAAATATAGATTTATGTACCAGAAGTATAATATAAATTATTTAATAAATTTCGACTTTAGTCCTTAATACTTAAGTTTGAAAATTTATTATTTCCAAAATGGTAGTGTGTAATATCACCACAAAATATTTGTTGCCTTGCTTCAATGTTTTTTTTACAACGATCCCAACGACAGAACATGAAGGTTATCTCGATATTGTTAATGGATTTTTAGATATAGAAAAATCTGTATAGTTTTGCTTCGATAAAAAAAAACATTTTGCTCTTATTATATTCCAGTTTGTATATAACATGCCGATGATTTTTGGCTAAAATCCGTATATAATATAAAATGATTCAGATATCAGAGCTATCGATTTCAGATTTGGGAATTTTCCATTTTTCAAAGAAGAAAATGATTTGAAAAATGCACAAAAAATTGTTATTATTTATAATTACTTTGCTGCAGAATAATAAATGAATGAATATATAGTTTGGTATCATATTTTGAATACTACTAATGAATTTCTTAGATTTTAGATTACATTTATCTTGATAGTCAGCATAGTTTATATAGTTTATTTTGTCAGCATATATAGTTTCTATTTTGCATCTATGTAGTGCAAAAATACATTGCACATTAATAATTGCAATTTCAACAGAAAAATATATAAAAACATACAAATTTCTCCATTTTCCAAGTAATTGTGTCAACTAATTATTGATAACTTTCCTGTATCTAATGTTTGTGAAGATCGTGTACAGTTCAAGAAATTTTATCAATATAGGTTATTTCTACATTTCAACATATATTATCATTTTTGATTACGAAGAATGGTATCTTTATGGGATTTGTTCCAAGAAATCTAAAGACTTATAGAAATTCCTTTTTTTAATAAAAATATATTATTTGATAATTTACTTGTATGACGTCTGTGCAGAATCATAAAAGGTCTTGCAGAATTGGAACTGGTTTGTCCAGTAAGCCAAAACATATAAATATGGATATATATACATATATATATATATATAAATATATATATATATATATATATATATATCATGCATTAATGTCAGTATCTTCACAAAAAAAAACTTCTAAAGAAAAACAATATGATTTATTTTTTAAATCTGAAGACAAAATTAAAAAAAAAATAGTCACATATTTATGAAATAGTTACCTAATCAAAAATGACTAATATTTCTTTTAATAACACTATTATATTATACCAATTCGTTACACCGCAATAATAAAAAGTAAACCTGCAATAAAAAATAAATACAATAGTACTTTGCAGAAAATATGTTCTTTGTAATCTCAATTGGAATTTCCTAGTTACATATTAAAATGTATATAAATAAACGTATTGTAATGAAAAATATTCAAATGAGGAATTTCCAGACGTTTTTCAAACGCAATCTTTATTTATCTATGAATTGTATTTGAGAGATAAACATTAATGATTCACGTGCAAACGTAATAAATTTATATAAATATTTGCGTTTTTTGTAATCAATAAAGATGAAAAATTAAGTCAATATTTAAGTAATGAAAAAGTAAATAATTTAAAACTGGATATGAGATTTAAAATTTATAATAAACAGGATGACTGATGGATTTTGTCTTTCTCCAAAAAAATATTATTTTAGTTTACCAGATAATTTATAGGTAGACTTCTAACAAATATAATAAAAATATAAAAAATACGAAAGGTAGACATTACCAGAACGACATTTACTTTGAAGAAAAACTACACCTGAATAAGGGTAAAAATAAGTTTCTATACAAGATAATTAAAAATAAGCATTTATCCAAATTTTTTTTGCGTTTTAGTGGACGTGATTTTTTATGTTTTTTGAAGAGTATATTTCTCTAATAGTTTCCATACATTTGACATTTTGAATATGAAAGCAGTAATTAAAAATAGTGTATTTTATGTTTGCATTGAGTAGTAAGAAAATTAAAATATTTAGTTAATCAGGAATATTTTTTCATGTTGTGCTCAATCTAGTTTTATATATAAAATATATAAATTATATGAGCTAATGTGTGACTTCAATACGAAAAAATAAAATAAAATAAAATAATTAAAATACAAACAATTAAAAACAGAGTAAAAGATACAAAATAAAAAATTATAAGTATATACAAATAATAATAATAATGAACAAATAAAGAAAATGTATGTTTGGAGTAACTATCCTCAGTAAAGCAATTTAGTATTAGCTGGCTATTTTTTTTTTGAGAAAAATTTGGTTTTATTACGAATTATCCTATCTCTAAGTGCATTAAAGTGATATTGGTATTACCCACATGACATTATCAGGCCACATGTTATATCACTATTGAATATTGTTATCGGTAATTGTTGAAATAATTTCAACTTGTTTACTACATTGATGGAAGTTGCCATTGCAAGGTTGCTGTTTGTTGGCACAAATAAATATTTCATATGGATCAAATTGAATTGAAACTTATAAAATAATTCTAATTATTACCAAATTTTAATTATTACATTTTTTTAAATTTTTGTCCAAACTACAAAAAACATATTTTTATCCAAAATAAAAAACAATTGGAATGATAAATAAATAAATATGCATCAGATTTTTGCTCTTATATAGAGATCATATATTATTCGTTAATTGCTGTTAAAAATTTGAATTTAATTATCGCATAATATTTATTTATGGATTAAATTTATCATTCATTGTTATATTAAATAAAATATTTATGAGCTTATTTGTCTAGTCTTAAGAGCCGGCTTCATTCATTTCTGTATTAACTTTGACCTCTATTAATCGTTAATTAATTGTAAAAAATTTAACACAATTATGGAAAGAATTTTAATTATGGATTGATATTTTTAACTTCCCGTAGGGTAAGTTATAGTAATCGCAAAAAAATCGAAAATGAAAATTTTTATATATCTTTACGTTTCAGAGGTTTCTGAACATTTTGGCATACCTTAGAAAAAATGGATGTATGTGTGTGTGTGTGTGTGTATGTGTGTGTGTGTGTGTGTATGTATGTATGTATGTACGTGTGTGTATGTATGTGCGGATACAAATTTTCGTCGACGATTTCGGGAACACGGATCAACCGATTTGAATAATTCAAAAAGCATTCGATTCGTATTGATAAGGAGACGTGCTGATTAGTTTTTGGCGAAGGCAGGTCGAGCCGTTCCAAAGATACGGGGCAAAAAGTGCCGAAAACGGTAACTCAGTTTTTAAGAGAACGGAGCGTCCGATTTTAATAATTCAAAAAACATTTGACTTGTATTGACAAGATGAAGAACTGATCAAATTTTCATGAGGGCAGGTCTAGCGGTTTCGGAGATCTAACAAAAAAAGTGAAAAAAACTGCCATTTGGCGGTCAAAATGATCATTAGACATATGCACATCAAATTATCAGATATTTTATAGAGATTTTAACAATAAGTATAAATTTTGTTTGCATTCCTATGGGTTCCGTACCAATGTTTATTCGTTAGACGGCGACGCGGCGTTACGCGCTTTGACTTTTTGTCTCTATGCAGTTAAAGCAGTACGCCGCTTTGAAAAAAAGTTCAGATCTTCCAAAATATGCCAAAATAAAGAAAACAATATTTTTTCAAAAAAAAATTTAAAAAAAATATTTTTTTTAAAAAAAAATTTTTTTTCAAAAAAAAGTAATTTTTTGTCCAATTTATAGTTTCTCGAAATCTTATTTTTTCGAAGTAAATTTTTTTTAAAAATGTCAATCGTTTTTAAAAAAATAATAATTTTTGGTACGGGAAGTTCCAGCAATTTGCCTTAAGGCACGATGCCTTAATTGCCTTAAGACAGAATTCCACTTACAGCTAGTTTAATTTATTATATAAAAATAAATATTAATATCAAAAATTCAAAATCAAGTTTCCTGGATACCTAATGTTGTTTATGATTTTATTTGTCTAGTCTTCAGAGTCTGCTTTATTATTTTCTGTATTATTATTTTTTTTTTAAAGATAGTAAATATTTTTTTTAATTATATATATATATATATATATATATATATTTATATATATATATGTATATTTGTATATATATATATATATATATATATTTCTTTAAATATAATACTTCCACCTATTGACGATGCACACAGTAAGTTTAGTTCAAATCCACGTTTGAAAATTACATATATGTTCCTCAGACTTACAATTTGTAATCACTTGTAATTTAATAAATAACATTTAATAAATAACTAAATAATATACAAATTTAATTAAAATAATTATCTAGAACTACAGATTCAAAAGTACAAATTAGGGCATCAAAGATGCAATTTACAATAATCATTGGATTTATTATACTTATAAATCTTTTTTTCATTTTAAAATACCATGGATTTGTTTTTTTTTTAATATTAAGTACCTATATATAACCATATTAGGATACACAATTTTATATATAGATGCCTTTACCTTTATATATTTTTAATCATTTACCTAACTAGTAAAATTTCTGTAATAAGTGAAAATCTACTTACCCCACTAAAAATCAATAGAACTTAGAACCTTTTGATATTTTCACAACACTGACAATTTAGATATGAATTTGATATTTTATATACCTACTTATGAAAAAGTCCACATATTTCAAAACTGTGGATACATAATATTTAATAATATTATATTGCTTTAAGAAAAAAATTCAGGTATACCTGTGAGTGAAAAAATGTGCAACTGTTAGGATTTTTGTAACTATGGATGAACATTATAAATATATCATATCAAGTAATATATATATATATATATATATATATATATATATATATATATATATATATATATATAATTAGTAATAAATGTATATATATATATATATATATAAATATAAACATATCAAGTAATATTACTTTATATTAAAATTTCTATGATAAATAAATCATTTTTTTAGAAAGTGCAAATTAAAAAGAAAATTATATGATAAAATATACAACTATTAAAAAATATATATGATATTTTATTATCATTAACTATGTGCATTAAAAAAAACCTGTAAAAATAAAAAACAGAAAAAATCAAGAATTTGTAACTAATTCAATTGCATGAATTATGATTTTTTAAGTTTCATACTATATAGCTAAAATTTATAATTCATTATAAGTTTTTCATTATGCAATCAAATCTGCTGATTAGCAAAATCATAATTAAAATATTTTCTTGGAATAATTTTTGTTCGATATGAAACTTAAATAAAAGAAGAAATATTAAATTTTATTATTAAAGTTATGCATTCACTGTTTTACGATGACAAAATTGACTTGACTAATATATAATATTTAAGATTAGATAACAAGTGCACATTATTTGTAATTTTCTAGATAAAATGTATGTGATAATTTCTAAATAATTTTAGATTAAATCACATGTTTTCTAATAATAATTTAGAATTGGTATGTAAATAATTTGAGCTGCAATTGGAGAAAGAGAATAAACGTACTTATTTTTCTATACAATATTAAACAAAAAATCAGACTCATTGTGAAATTAAATACAATTAAAAATAAAGCAAGGTGGAATTTTGCCTCAAAGAAAGTTGCATGAACATCCCTATACGTAAAAATAATCTACTTAATCAATAAAAATTGATTTAGCTATTTAAAACTTTGCATATAAGAACTGAAGACTATACCACATACAAAAAATATGTAAAAATGTTGGAGCTTCAAGAATAAATGTCATAGATCATAGATCTCAATGTTCCTTTGTTGTCGTCAGAATTTACTTTTTTATGTAATGATGATTAGATATTTTTTAATCGGTGATGAGTCAAAATTTCTAATAACTCTATAATTATTGATGGCAAACAAAACATAATAATCAGATATATTATAATTCCGGTCATTTTGATAATGAATTTATTTGCAAGTGACTTTCTCTGAGGTGACTCACGGCGTCATATGATTATTAAAGCAATTGCCCAAATCAACCATGGCTAAATAAATTACTATATCAAGCTACAAAATATCTATTGTGGAAATTAATTTCAATTGTTTGTGCCATAGAGTTCACTTAAATAAATATATTAATATGATACTGTTACCATTTTAAAATAAATAAACGAAAAACAAAATTTAAAAGACTAAAGAATAAACTTTCATTGGCCTAGTATTGATGAGAATCGCATCTCGTTTTAGGAAAAAATATTTTAAAATAGATTTAAATAGTTTTTTTAACCCATATTTAAGCCTGTCACAGCCGTCCTGGGGTGTGGACGGTATATAGGCTCATTTACTTAAAATATTGAACTTTTTTAAAGTATACAAGAAATAAATTTGGAAATAAATAGAGTATAGAAGTAGTAATATTTAATATCATTTAGTTCATATTTTACTATTTGATCTCTCAAAGCTTAATTAAAAATTTGTTCCAAAAACATTAATGAATGCCAATCTGCTTAAAAATACTTATATTTGTTTAAACTTTGTTTTGTCTGATATTTTCATAAAAATGTAGAGCTTGGTTGATGTATGGATTCATGGAAATGAAGAGCAACTATTTGGATGATTGGCGTTTTTTTAATGATTGTTCGATTTGATTTTTGAAGGACCAATTGGTTGTAAAACACTTTAATTATAATAATATGTGTTTATTTTAAATTAACTACAAATTGTACTTATATTTACAATATTTTTAATGTTCTAAGTATTGTATTGATTGACTTTATTTTATAATAATTTTTGATTGATTTTATTGAATTTTAATCATAAATCGCATGCTTTTAATTTAGCGTGAACATATGTTTACTATATCGATATATGGCATGCTTTGATTTGTCGCGAACATACTCCCGGCCTTGAAATATATGATTTTAAAGCCTCTATAATAAATATCCTAAAGACATATCAGCTTTAAAACAAAGTTCAATGGGAAGCTCCTTGTAACATTAATACAATCTTAGCAAAGGCAAATTTTCCTTGGTCTATAATTCTGCATCTCAATCAAAATACTAGTTGAAATTCTAATTTGTCTATTTTGTTCTGACCCTCTTACCAAAGATTTCATGGCCTTTTTAATATAGCTATATACCTAGTTTTTTTTTTTTATTTTCTTTCCTTGACTTTGTATATGAGTATATTAGTCATATACATTTTCTTAAGCGACTTTATAATTTTATGTTATTGCACTGTATATAAATATACAGCGCACCACATATATTTCTTTTTGTCAACAATATTATAAAATTAGTTGGGAGAGAGACTCTTTGCCTTACTATCTAGTCAAACAGGTGGAGCCACACTTCGATTGATAGATTGGCAGTATTATTTTCACAAAACTGATAATTTATCATAATTTTACAAATAACTGCTTATCATATCGAGTAAGTCCTGATAATATTTGTAGGTATTTGTATGATATATATCATGGTTCAGTGCAATCCTGATTCATTCATTCATGAGCCATCTGGATGTGTCACCAATTAGCATCACGGACAAAGACGTGCTTTAATTGAGGTTATGTCACCGCCTGTACGTTATTGCTTCAAGATGCAAAAAATTATAAAATATGTACTTGACTTAGACAAAAGACATATATATATATATATATATATATATATATATATATATTGCTATTGAGTGTGAGTATTTTATTTTTTTTATTGACAACGTTGTCTAAACCATAGCGATTGCGTATGCAAATTTGATCGTTGAGAATCATATACTGAAAATTATATTACTATAGTAATGTAATAATAGTAAATATTATTTTTGAACAACAGTAAGATCTGAGAGATCTAAATATCTACTGTTATGATAATGAACCTCAACTAAGTAGCTTTTTAGAAGGCAACCCAATGGTTGTCTTCTAATAGTAATGATATATTTTTACTTATTGCAATTCTATTTCATATGGAATAGGAACTTATTGAATGCTATTTCTTAAAGAACTAGTTTCACTTCGAAATATATTTAAATCAATGCAAAAGCAGTTATTACAACTGCTTGATATCAGGTGGTCCAAAATGCAGATTTTTGACAATGTGATATTTGTAAAACTTTATTATACTATTTATAATAATTTTATTATTACAAATAATTTTATTACCACAATATCGTTCCAAACACAAACTTCCTGAATTTACAGACTGTGTTTAAAATCACGCCGTGCATTCACTCTCGCATGTCAAAGTTTTTTTTTTTCGTTTTCGTTCGAAATAAAATCTAAAATAGATCTGTAGGACCCCCTAGTAATGTGTATATCTTCAGCACCTTTGAGGACATCTGCTGGGTGCATGATCTCTAAGGCCAAAAATAGCGATGTGGTAAGAAAATGCCTCCAGCAAAGATTAAACAAAGTGTCGTCGGTACATTATAATTGTTTCGATGGAAAATTCGAACAAATTAAAAAGAATTTTAATATAAAAGTGTCTAGTAATTTAATATCTCATCATTAGTTACTCAAATGATAGCAGTAATAAATAAAATAAATTACAGTCTGATAAATAAAAAATATTTTGATGTTTTAATAATATTATTTTAGAGCATTTTTCTAGATTAATTATTATAATAAATAATATTAAATTTATAAATGTTTTGACTCTGATTTGACTAATTTCTAACACGTTCCTAAAAAAAATTAATAGACTTCTATACGTTTTGAGTCCTAATTTGATACTTCTCAGTATATAGAATGGTATGGTTCATTTGTTATGTTTTTTACATTTTAAATTAAGTTGTGTTAACATTAAAAACATAATTTGCAAATAAATAAAATTTAATTCTAAGTAAAATGACGTCCAACCTGTCCGATAGTTTGTTTAAATAAAAGTAAAATATTATGTATGTATGTTTATTTATTACCATAGTTGAATATTACTATGTTTTTATTATTATGGTTATTACTATGATTTAGTTAATATAAAAATTTAATATTTTTGAAATACGAACACACCACACTCTGTATTATTTATTTAATAATATTAAATTCACAAATTCTACGATTTGATTTGTCTCTATATTCTGTATCTAAAAATAATTAATAAACTTTCATAGGTTTTGGGTCCTTCTTTAGTAGATAAAATACAAAAATTATTTCTAAATTAGCTAAACCACATTAAATTAATTATATTAGCGAATATGTTAGTCAAAAAGAATAACATATTAAGAGTAATTGAAGTATTTATTTTGGAAAAAATTTAGAAAAAATTAATATATAAATTAATAATATTAAATTAAAGATTATATATAAATCACGTCTATCCTGACCAAAAGTTGGTCCAATAATTATTCTTTTCAGTACCAGTGAAATATTTTTTTTTCTCATATATTCTATTTGCTTTATATTATTTGATAAAATACTAAAAAAATGTATTTAATTAGATGTAATGAATTCAATAATACCATAATAATCAATTTTGGCCTAAGTTCGTTTTTCTGCACCTTAATTGTGTACAACATGTTTCTCTGCACAAGAGAACTATAAAGCGCAAGGTTTTTGTTAAAATATAGCAAAATATTTTTCAAGATATAAATAATTAATTTAACTTAATTCCAAAATATTATAAGAATGTCCAGAATTTAAACTAAATTAAATTTAAAAAAAATACTTTTTGGAATGGTCGTATTCTTTCCTCATTTGTCTGTCACAAATTTAACAGTGTAATATATCATTATTCTAAAACAACAAAGGAGGGTCCAGAGTGACTGGTCAATTAATTAACTCGAATAAAACTCATTCTCATCTCACAATCAGATCAGGTCTTACACATTCAGTCTGACAACCATCCGAGTGCAGTTCAGGCAGTGGGCGGTTTGCTCTGAACTGAAGAGAACGCGTTTCGATTTAAAAATCATTTTGAATTTTAAATAAAATCGTGCTGGTGATTATAATAAAATAATAAAGAAAAATTCAAAGCTTTTTTGTGTGTGAACAAAAGAAATTTAGTCAACAAAATGTGGTGCTTCTTGGCCTTAGCGACTTTGTCCGTGCTTTGTTCAAGAGTTGTCGGAGCTTTTAATGAAAACTGCGGACCGGTTAATTTTCAAACAGATGTTGATATCGATAGTGTGAGTGGAATCAAAATTATAAAATTATGTATTTTTGAACATTTTATTGTAAAAAACAAGTTAAATAAATATATAATCTGATTAAAATAGTCGCCCTTAAACAGAAGATTAAATTCGAAATAAATTGTTAAGTCTTTCAGAACCCCCCTTGTATTTTTCAATTCAGAATTATTTTTTTAATGTAATTATATTAGAAAACGTATTGCATTGTTTTTATTAAAAAACAATAAATATATAAATTTCAAATGAATAAAATCGGCATTAAAAATTTACTTACTTTCTCTACTATTTGAAACTGTTCATAAATATTCATAATTCCTTTTTTTTAATACAATATTTGTTACAACTGTTAAATAATTTAATATCTGGTAACAATGATAAACAATAATATAAATTTAAATAAAAAAGAGTACAAAAATAAAGGAGAGTATTATTCATAAATAAAATGATTTTAAAGTTTACAATGGTACTCCTGTATTTAATGAAACGTCACTTATATTTTTTTAATAAAAAGCATTTCACGTTATATATGTTTCTCTTAATTAAGAAAAACTTAGAAGATTTGATAAATGGAGAAAAAAAATCCTTTTCACATATAATCTTCAGAGAGTCATAAAAATGTAGTACCGATTCACGAATAGAGTTTAAATTAAAAACAGTTGTTGTCAAGTTAAATATTATATATTTAAGAATAGAGATTCCCAGATAAACGATCACTTAATATTTGAGCTTCAAGGAATAAATCTTAATAATTTTGAAACCAAAAACAATGATACAGTACAAGATTTTGATTATTCTGTGCTTTTATAAAGCTTTTCGATCTACTAAAAATTGGTAGTTGTGTTTTAAAAATATAAAAAACATTAAAATTATTGAAAATTATAGCTTATGGGATTATGGATTGGAGCTGAAGAAATAACACACACAAATACAGACGATTATTCCCTTGTTAGGGATGAAATGACGAATAAATCAGTCTCGAGGTGCCCTATAATAAATATACTAGATGCAACGCACGAGGTGAGTTCTATTTTGAGAATATAAAAATATTTTCAAGCATTAGATCTTTGTATTTAAATTTTTTTAATGAACAAAGTGAGAGAGAAAAATCATTATATTTGTTCTAATCAAAATTTTCATTGCTAAAATTTTTATAGAAACTACCTATGGCACCTATCTTGTTTCCTTTATAATACAGTTTAATCCATAGTCAATTCCTTTATAATACAGTTTAATCCATAGTCAATTCCATATTAATTTCTGCTATTTATATTTTTCCTCTGTATTATTTATAGAGCACTGATTGTTTCTATAATATACAATAAAAAATCAAGGCTTAAAATATGATAAATAATATTTTACCCCAAATGGTTTGATATATAAATTATTATCCAGATGACGACAACGGAAACGTCGTATCGACCAGGAGAATACGGTTACCAGCAAAGGAGGCAGCAGGGAAGAGGCGGCCAATCTTGGAACCCTACAGGAAGACCTTCAGATCGATCTTTTAGATATCTTAGGTTTACATGGTCCGAAGACAGAAAAACGGTGGTCTATTTTTGCAATACAACAATTCTGCACGTGGATACTGGTTTCTACACAGCACCTTACAGGGGAGACCGTAAGTAATAAAAATAGAACGCTACGTACAACTTGATATCAAACAAGTAGTGGTATCAGCTTTTACTTCTAACGTAGACCCCAACAAATTAAAATAGACTTTAGGAACATTACTACTTTACAAGTATGTAAAATAAAAATTCATCACAAAAGAAAAATGATACCTATTGGGTTACCTTCTAACAAAGCCAGGTAGTACAAAGTACACCACAACAGCTCATAAAGCACTAAGAAAGGTTATAATCATTGCTTGCTGATTTCAAATAATAACAACGAAAAAATGTTCATATTTTATTTGCTAAAAAACACATTATAACGATGGACAATAGAAATTAGTCTTTTTGTCAAGACCAAGGTTAATTTAACACTACTCTCATCAGAGCGAAGCAACTTATTCTAAGAAGGACAGCAATTGTAACCATATTGTAAACAAATATGATATAATTTTACTCACAGTCTTATTTACTAATATATTATTTATATTTATATTACTAAATGATATTCTGTTAAATTATTTTTACAAATATTCAATTATTTTACGATATTTTAATTAATGACGTGGCCAAAGCATTGTTTTACATCGGCCTTCAGTGCTATTTAACATTTGACCGACAATAAATTTTATGAAACTCTAATAAACAAGACTAATAATTATATATTATATTTCATTTCAACTGTTTTATTGTAATCGTTATGCGTACTTTATAACCATAAAAATTGTAGATCCAAGTAATTGCCAATTGTGAAGAGCTTTCTGAAGATTCCAAAAATTTGTGGCTTCAAAGTTTTAAACGGTTAATGATGGTAACAGATACATATTATTTTAAAAAATTACTCCGAAAATATGTTTCTGAAAAATAGCTCATTTCGGGCACTGTAGTGTAAATTGGCAATGGGAAATCTCTCGAAATCTTTTCTGATTGAGTTGGACAATAGTGTGGGCAGTATAGTACTAGGGCAGTACTACCTACCTATCATTATTATTATTATTATTATATTACAAATGCATACATCAAAAACATTTTTATGAATTTAGTCTGGCTGATCAGAAAAATTTAATAATGCTAAAACTTAAAGACTACTCGCTGTAAATATAATATAGTTAGAGTTATCTTGTATTTTTAGTGTGGTTTCGAGTTTATAAGATATAAAATTTATAAATTTCACAAATATTTACGAATTTGCATGTTATTTTTTAGCTTTGGATTATTCATATAATCAATTCACCGGAACAGTACAAGTGATGAAGGCTGTGAAAGACCATCTAGTATTATATTTCTGCGAACGTCTTCCTGACAGCAGGCAATTTACCATCGTCCTGTCCAGACAACTTCGCCAACTTGATTCACAGGTAAAATAACATTTTAAATCACTTATTCAAACTTAATCGGTGATGAACATTTTGCCCAACACTTTTCAATTTTCAATGGTTATGAAATTGATGGTTAAAAATTTAAGTTAATAATGATATAATAAGAATTTTCAACATAGTTGAGAGAATAATTTTTTGAATAAGTATTTTTTTGTATTGTGATTTAGTAAAGTAAGGCACACACGACTGCATTAGTTAAAAAATAATATTTTTTCAATTAAATTATAGGCTAAGTTTGATGTGCAATCACTGATAGACGCATGCGCAGACTTATTCATCCAAACCATATATTGTTTCTTATATTATTTTAATTCCTGGCACATCTCAGCTGCTTCGCAATAATAATGTAGACATTACATTTTTCTTATTCATAATCATGAATATATTATATTTTACCGTTGAATAAATCATGCTTGTTATCACAAAGAACGCAATCATTTACGATTCGCGACATGTCAAGAAAATGCTAAACCGTATTTAATCCCATCTAATTCTCCATAATCCATTTCCTTCAGGAAATTCATGGCATCCACAGCCTTTTGCGAAGGCGCGGTTTTCCGTGGCCCATGTCACGAAAGTCTGCAACTCAGTCAGCGGATTACAGGCGAGCTTCCTCGCCACCGCCCTTACGATATTGCTAACAGCCTGGAAACTTATACGATGTACAATTGAGGATTTTACAAATCGTTGAAAAGTAAGTTTTATTATCTTGAATACCACGAACGAATACGTAATACTGTAATTGAGCGAGTGGATTTTATGTTGATTACCAATAAAATAAGGCCAATAAACTACGCATGGTAGTAACAAAACTCTTGAGGTACCAAAGAGTAATTTACTAATTTTAAGCTCATTTTGCTTTGTAATCTCTATACGTTTGGATTACTTGCTTTTTCTCATTAAAATTTATGAGCTTTATCCTCCCAAAGTTCACGATAGGTTTTAATTTTTAATGGTGTAATATAAAACAAATAATGTGAATGTAGAATATATAAGTCAACATACAATTCTAGTAACTACCCACATAACTATGCCATTAAGTTTGTTTCTCTTTCTTATAATTACTATCTATATAAGAGGACATTTCGTAATTACATATCAAAAGCTAATTTCTACTTGATAAAAATTTAGTAAAAATTAAAAAAAAAATTAATATGTAAATTCATTCCATGCGTCTTTTATTGGGTTCATAGATATTGCATAAATTATTATATTATTACCCATGTTTTTGTGATTATATAAACTGTTTGAAATATTTTATATGTTAAGTTTTAATGATATCTACACAGTATTTTTAATATTGATACCCGCTTTTTAAAAAAGTGCCCGTATCCAATATTCCTTTATATTTTAATGACTTATTCCAAAATTATTTTATACTTCTCGGCAAAGAACTGACAACATATAGCACTTAAAAATAGTATCGTTTTATAATTTTTTTACTAAAATTATGCTGCTATATAAGTGATTTTATATGTATGCTTCTATAAATGTATTATTAACTCATTCCTTAATTTATTACTAAATATTCTTTATAATTAGTTTTATGTTTAAAATATATATTTAAATAGATTTTGTATATTAAAAATTTATTGTTTGTTTTTATACTATAAATATATGTTTGTAATAATGATATTAATATTTTTAATAAATATTTCAACTATATAATCTTTTTTTTGTTACATAAATTATGACTATTGAAATTCAATATCATAACAAAATTAGATTCATAAATTAGACAAATAACTTGAAAGGACCCCTCGAAATCATAAACAACACGATACAACTATTATACAAAGAAATAAAATTACCTATATAAATATAACTGCATAAATTGATAATCGAACAATTATTATCTTTCAAATTGCGTGAGTTGCATTATTATTTCTTGAACAATGTATAATTTGCCAATGTTTAACTAATTGACAAACAATTAAATAATACAATAATTACATATAATTACAGAAATAGCTAGTGTGATAGAAATAAATAAATAGCTCATAGATCTCATTTTGTCTAATAAAATTTGAATCATTTGGTCTGTTTAATTTTACAGAGCAATTTATAATATAGCCCAAAATTGTTTTTTATCCAAGAATAATTTTGTACTCAAGGGTAAAATTATTTCAATCTCGTCTGAAACTCTTTTTGTTCAAAACAATATATTGATCATGAATAGAGATAATATCAAAACGTCAAAAATTCTATCGTAAAAGTCATAAGAAGTGGATGCATATCAAAATTGCCAAATAAGAAGTTTTGCTCATAGGTAAAAATATAACCAATTTGTAGAAACTATTTTTGTCCCATAATTAACATCTCCTCAAAAACTCTTTGTTCCAACAATAATTTAAGTAAATAATTTAAGTTTTTAGGCTAATGATTCAACATTAACTTCAAAAAAGACTATAATAAATGAAATTGAATCAGCTAGGTATAAGTTCCTAGACTCATGGTTCTACTCAACTAATTTATGAAAAACTTCAAGATATAAAAATTGAATCAGCTAAGTTTATGTTGCTAGAGTGCTGATTCTATTAACTAGTGAAAAATATTACAAAAATTAGTGTAGTTGGTAATTAGTAACAGTTGATAATTTCTGCAGAAGAAGATGAGAAAGGATGGTCGAATCACCTAATCTATTATAAAAGCAATAAATGTGAACGTCTCGACCATCTTAGAAATATACAAAAAACTGATATCAAAGTAATTATAAAAAAATCTTATTAGAATGAGCGATTCGCCACGATCTCTTCAAAACTCTTCGCCCAACAATAATTTAATGCCCATAGGTAGAGTCTTTATCATCTGCTTAAAGACTCTTGGTCCAATTTGATTGTTATTTATGATACATAGGAAGGATGCAGTTATAGTTAGTAAGATTGTTAATTGAATAATTGTTTTAACTCATTGCGTTACAGTGTTGACTTCTGACCCGGGCACAAAAGCAAATGAGTTATTACGCCCGCACGAACCATCTCATCTTGGCTACTTCAGCACTTGTCTTAATTGATAATGTAGCCGGAGGAACTTCGTGAGCCACATTATAAAATTACATGCTCGTCTCAAGACCGGATAGGAAATATTCATTAAATATTAAGTGTCTATGGGAAAAGTTTAATGATATACGAGTTCTTAGATTGTTTTGTCTATTCCACAAAAAAATGAACTAGAGGTGAATGGCACGATGCCTTCAGGCAAATTGCTGGGACTTCCTGTAATGTAAATAAAAATGTTCAGAAAATAAAAATTATATTTTTGTTGAGAATTTTTAACTTTTTTTGAACAATTTTGAAAATTTTGAAAGCATTTAAAAAATTTGAACATTGAAAAACTTCTCGATCTTGATTTGGATTTTCTTGCGCAAATAATACAGTTTTTAACTATATTTTTTGTAACCTTTATTAAAGTACTAATCCTTAATGCCAGAAGTCGACGATGGTAAGTTAGTAACTAACTAATGTTTTATTGTCTTACTACGTTGACTTCTTGATCTTGATTTTGATCTCCTTGCGCAAATAATACAGTTTTTAATTATATTTCTTGTAACTTTTATTAAAGTACTAATCCTTAATGCCAGAAGTTAACGATGGTTAGTTAGTAACTAACTAATGTTTTATTGTCCCACAACGTTGACTTCTTGATCTTGTTTTTGATCTTCTTGCGCAAATAATACAGTTCTTAATTATATTTCTTCTATTTTTTATTCAAGTCCTAATCCTTAATGCCAGAAGTCAACGATCCCATCGATTCGCGTTGCACTTTTGTGAGATAAATTTATCGTCGGTGATTTCACTTCTCACAAATGTTCACCGGGCGGACGAACGCCGATGCGCCTTCCTTGACCGCGCGGTTATTTCCATCCAGCTCAGTTCAACGCGGAATTTCGGACGATCGAAATAGATGCAACTTGTTGGGATTGAAGGAACAGAGATATCCAAGTGCGAAATGAACGATGTCATTTGTTGAAGATTATTTACTTATCTAAATGTATATGTAAATGCTAAATGGATTAAAAGATTCTCTAAATATTGCGGAATATAGATTGGAAACACTACTGCTATGTATCACCAAATTCCTTCAGGCGCATTAAAATTGAACTACATTAAGAAGCTCTAATATGGATTGCATTTTGGAACTAATATATTGTGATAAAATAAATCAGCAATGTATAGGAGCAGAGTTTTTCTCTAGCTCTGTGATAAAATCTTTGGACTTGCAATAACAAGATTCCACATGAGATCTCTACTGAGATCCTATTAGGTGCGCAACTAAGTTCTCGCTGTTTTTTTATAGAAATGTAACTTTATTATATAAAACCTTTTACATCTGATTCATTCAAAGTATTGCCCATCACCAGACACATCTTTTGCCCATCTTTCTAGCAGAGCTCTAATATCAAGCAGTAGTGATTTCTGTTTTTGCTTGAAAATATAGATCCAGATATGGTTTTAAGTGAAAATAGCCTCTTCGGACAATTCTGCTATATTTATAGGATTAGCAATTAAGTAATTGGGGATATGACTCCAAGGTGAGTTTAGTTGAATGTTTAGATTTGCTGATATAGGCCAAATGTAAAATACGTATTACAATAACCTTTGTTATTGGATATTTAGCCAATTCAGCAAATCGATCGCATCATCGTTAGAAATATCTAATAATAATCTCATCTGAAATAAAAAGAACTATCTCCTCTAATAATCCTATGTTAATGAGATATTGTACATGAATCTGTGCTGTTAAATTCATTTATTTCATTATTGAATTAAATTAAAATAATTTACCCTAGTTTATAAAATATAAGGAGCTTTTGTAGCTTTCTCACAATACATTATGTTTTTTTTAATATTTATCATTTTTGTAAAAAAAATTTGAAATGAAATTTTACAATAAAACACTTATTCCAGTACGAAATTATTAATTATATTTTTTTATTAGCAAACCTCGATTAGTCTAAATAAATGTTATTTCAATTTCTAATCTATAAAATGTATGTGCAAATGTATAACGTATAAGTAAATAAATACATTATAAACATTTTCAATATTTCAAAGAAAAATAAATTATTACTTTTCAGTTTCAGAAACAAAAAACTTTTTTAATATTTCCAATCCCCCAACGACTTCATAAATACATTTATTCTTCAATTACATGTATGGTGAACTTTTGCGTACACTTGATTACATTTTACCATGGAATTTTTTTTAAAGAATAAAGAAGTACTGAAACCTCTGATGGCAACCTGAAAAAAGTTTCTTTTTTCTTTCCACAAACAATTCATTGAACAAATAATAAATTATTCAACCAGCTAATCGTGTATAGTAAACCTATTTGTGTCCGGAAAAAGAGTAATAAAACACGAGCTTTATTGGTTAAAACATGGACTGCAATCCACGGTTTTTCCTAAACACATATTTTATTCAATTTGTAAATAATATAATTAATTAAATTAACAATGGCAAGTAGAAAAACTTTTATGTTGATTTTCTGAGAAAGATTTATTTTTGAGAAAAAAAAATTGCAATCGTTTTTACTGAATTTACAATTATAGAATCGTTTGCAACATATGAATGAACTCAAGTAGCTTACAAAAGTGTAGATTGAAAAATAGAAGTATCAAAATTAACTGAACATTATATTAATATAGATTTTTTTCTAGTTTGAGATCATATTATTTTATAAAATTTTATGAAGTTTAAAATTTCATTATAGTTACAGAGTAATTCCGTAGATTTTTAAGCGCATCTTTAAGGAAATTTGATCTTTGAATTTTGATCAAAATTAAATTAATAAAAATAAAATAAAATGTCAATAAAATAATGTTTTCGGAGTAAATAAGTGCCCAAAATATTAGACAACTTTTTTAAAGAAAGAAACTTCGGAATTGCTGGCCAAATGTCCTTGGCAAATTGGTTGCTTTCCAATAAAATGACACATACGTGATAAAAAATTGATTTATAGTGACCCAGAAATTTTTAAATTTAATAATTTTTGCACCTCTATCTATCGAAAAACTTAGCAATATCATAAAAATCTTTAAAATACACCACACATAGTTTTTTTACCAATTTTCTATGTATTTTCCTATATGTTCCAAAGCCCTGTCCATCGTTTTTCTCTTTACCGCTTTCCACGTGTTGCGTCATCTCGCTCACACACTCCATTGTGACGTCATGTTGCAATGACGTCACCCTGACTCAAACGTCGATCGATATTTCGGAACGTCAGGATGTTGAACATTCCTAAAGTACACAAACCAACACTTCGGAGAATCTACACAGTTAAATATTTCGAAAAGACGATTGAATTTCGAAAAATTATTTCTACGTTTATGCTATAGATTGCTGATTGCCTGTCGCATCGCAGTGCCCAAGGGAAACGATTGATGTATTTATATATTAACAAATTAATTAGAATAAGACATTGACCAGAATTCTATGCTGGCATAATAGAATTACACATATATCAGAATTAGAGTATAAATTTAAAAAAAATTGGACTTTCTAGAACTGTCATCAGTCAAAATTATTATTATTATTATCAAGATCAATTAAAGATAAATCATTTGTTAATGATTCATTACCACAAGGAAATCTACTTCAACAAAGACAAAAAGTTTTATAAAAATTAAGACTGCCGTTTAGGAGTAGTTCAATGACATACACACGTACATGAGATAAAGTTTTTCTTATAAGATTATTTTAATAATAATTATAATTCAAAATGAAATATATTCAGAAACAAAATGTTACACGAGTCTAAAAAATATTTTTTAGTTTACCAGAAATATTTTTTTAATAATGAAGTAGTAAAATTATTAAAAGATAATTAAGAGAGAATGTATCATATTATTGCCCTAAACACTTCATATAATATAATTAGTTGTAAAATTACAAATACAACTAACCAATAAATAAATAAAATACACCAAGAATATAACAACATTTTAATGCTCATAGCATATGTAACTGTAAAAATATTTATCCTGAGTATTTTAAAAAACTATAATTACCTAAATAACTTACTTTCATAATAAATACCGACTTTTTTTTTAAGGAAACACATAGAGTCTTTTAAAAACATGAATCTAAATCTGTTGTTGAAATAAATTAAAACTTCCGTCACTTAAGTTTTTTTTAGCAGATGTTCTCCACCACAAACATACGACATCTCCAACTATTTTTAAATCACCCAAAGCTTGTAAGACAAATGCGCGTTAATAATAATTATATCATTAAACAAACATACACAACTATATACAAATATATTGAAAAGTAGGTCAATGATTTATTTTGGATTTTTATACAATAAGTGATTACATGTATTAACTAATTTTATGTAAACTTTCTGCTATTGAATGTTTGCCAAAACATATAAAAAGCGTTCACGATAAAGTAGTTATTTTATGTACTGACAATATAGAGATTCGATTTTTGGCTGAAGTGAACTCTGCGTTAATTAAAGCAAATTGGCGAATGGATTCCTGGAAACTTGATTTTTTATTATACATATATATACATATATTATACATATATATATATATATATATATATATATATATCCATCAAATTAACAGCCTAGATTGCAATTTAACTTAAATTGGAAAAACAAGCCAGAATTTAATGTAACGATTACAAAAGTATAAAAATAATTTAAAATCCTGGACAATTTAAAACTATGCTTACTGAACAAATTACCCTTTTAAAGTACAATATAATTTCTCTAATCCATTTTGAAAAGAAGATTTTGTGAAGGATCTTATTTAACCATTTATAATGATAAAATAATAAATGAAAGAAATGAACTCGATCAACGATACAAGTATCCTTTATCTAGATAGTATTTCCAAATTTCTTACAAAACAATAAAAATGTGTACAAGTATTTTCTATTTGCTGTAAATTATGAAAAGTCCAGTCCTGTCCCAACATTTTGTATAACTAAGCCTAATAAATATGTACTCACGTCGATTTATTACAAACAAACAAGGCATATAATTCTCTCTATCCACATCGTACTATGACTAATCCGGCTAAATGGTCGTTAAAATATAATTTGGTAACAAATTAGATTGTTTTTGACAGTGTAACGCGCTTATAGTGTGCGGCTCTACGGTGCTATATACTCTCTACAAAACGGACATTTCCATCCTTTTCCGACTAAACGGTTGAAGCCATTTTCACACTGGGCTCAAATTTAACTAATGATGCCTTATGGCAAATTACTGGAACTTAACGTACAGTAACTTATAATATTTAAAAGTATAGAAATGAAGAATTAGACTTTTTTGAGAATTTTGAAAAAAAATGAATATTGAAAAAAATGTCTTTCTTGAAAACAGAAATTTTTCAAAACTATTTTTTTTTTCCAAAATTATAAAATTTTTTGAAAGGTTTTGATACCCATTTATATCGGTTGATCCAGACTGTTGATAACATCTGATATTCGATAAATGACATAATGAATATTTACTCTTGATCTCCGAAACCGCTGGACCTATTTTTTTTTTAATTTAAACAATTCTTCATTACGCCAATACAAGTTGAATGCTTTTTCAAACATTCAAATTGGATGCTCTGTTCTTTCGCAAACTTAATTGCTAACATCTGCACTCTTTGCTCCGTATCTCCAAAGCGGCTAGAACAACTTCTGTCAAAAACTCATCAACACGTCCCCTTATCAATAGGAATCGATTGCTTTTTGAATAATTCAAATCGTTTGACCCGTGATCCCAAAATCGTTGGCAAAAAATTGTATGCAACATACAGACTCACACGGATTCTAATACGCACTCACACGGATTCTTATTAGAATCACAAGCGATTCTAATTAGAATCTATGCTAAAGCATATGTACATTGTGTGGTGTTGTGTAGATAGCTATTGATCACAGTTAACGTTCACACTTAAATAAAAACCATTTTTAGAACACCAAATAGACGAAATAAAATGTGTTAAACAAATTAATTTAATTTATACAATTATAGATATTAGTATTGATTATTTTTCAAAGCAAAAATTTCATTTGCGAAATAACAGTTGACAATTTTTCTAGGTAGCTGAATTTTAATTTTCATGAATTAACTTTGTTTTTTTTTTTGTTCAGAATTTGCAATTCTTACAACTTGCCTTAAAAAATATTGAAAATGATTTTCGATGTTTAGGAACTAGATGCCCTCTGTCTCTATCCCTTAAAATACACCTAAAAATAAGGTTTTGAACTCTAAAAATATCAGAGTAAGAGAATGGATTATAATATATATATACATATATACTATATATATATATATATATATATATATATATATTAGGGTGGTCCTTAAAATGGTCATTTCTGAATTTCCTTGCTCCCAGAGGCTCAAATGGTTCCAAATAGTTAAAAAACAATTCTCTGAAAGTTTTAGCTCTTAATATTAATGTTTAGATAGAGCGCAATTCAATCAAAGTTTTGTATGGAAATAGCATGGAAAAATTTTCAAAAATTTAAAAAAGTTTTTTAGATGTAATTTAGCAAACAAATGAATGAATAAAATTTATTCATTTGTCGCTAAGTTATACCTAAAACATTTTTTTTTAAATTTTCAAAAATTTTTCCATGCTCTTTCCATACGAAGTTTGATTGAATTGCGCTCTATCTAAACGTTAATATTAAGAGCTAAAACTTTCAGAAAATTGTTTTTTATCAATTTGGAACCATTTGAGCCCCTGGGAGCAAGGAAATTTGAAAATGACCATTTTAAGGACCACCCTAATATATATATATATATATATATATATATATATATATATATATGTAGCGACCTGTCAACACACGTCGCATTTCAACTTGACAGATGTACATTATTTGGAGCTCATCATAGTGTCAGCGCAAAACAAAAAGTTCATATGTCAGCTCGGATCTCTCTATTGTTTCTCCCTAGTCTCATTGCCAAAAATATAATTCTTGAAACCTTTTCTTTTTAATAGTAAATAAGTAAATACCAACTATATTTAATAAATGATCAATATGATTACACATAGTGTTGTCAACACTAATCATACATAAATAAACCAAGTATAAAACATAATATTTTATGGAATTTATTATGTCTACAATTCTGGTATTTAATATGGACCACGCTTCCATATATATATATATATAACAAGAAATAGATTTCTTGTTAATATGCTACTTACAACTAGTATTTCTACATATTTTATACACAGAAACAATAGCTAATATACAAACAACTAATGAATAAGTATCAAGAAAACTTAGGTAATCCTTCAAAATAATTTTCTATCATTTCCCCGGGGGTAAAGTTCGCGTGCAACCGGCCAACTGCGTCGAAGCTCTACGACGCGACGCCTTCGCCTCGGAAAGAGCCGAGACCGAGAGCCGTCGTTCCCGGCGAGACCCAACGCCGGAAAAAACTTCGCGCCACATCTACCAGCGCGAACACAAACACACCCAACTCGCTTAGGCTGATGATAGTAACGTTCGGAAAACACAAGGTGGTAGGTGCCTCCGGTGCGATAATCCTCCAAGGAAAGAAATATGTGCGAAACGAGATCTCACAGGACACAGAAAATAACAAATGATCAAGTGTCCTCGAACAGAGTAAAAAATACTTGTGTTATTATGTGGTGCGCGGATTGTGATGAACGGTGCAGATGCCGGCTAATGTGTTAAAAATAAAACTAGTGTTCTAACCAGAAATAAGCACATGAGATTATTTTTATAAACCAGGTAAGTGAATGTGTACCGGTGGAATTTGATTATTGCGAACCGATATTGGATGGAATTATTATTTTTGTTTAGTTTGAGAACAGTGCGCAGTCGTTTCATTTTACTACTTGGGGGTAGCACGCGAATAGTAAACATTAAACGATATTTATATATAGACGGTATATATATATATATATATATATATATATATATATATGCTTATAAATAAATGTATATATTTGTATGTGTATATATATACAAATATATAATTAGGTACATGCAATAGCAAAGTTTCATCTTTAACCTTTAACAAACATTCGCACTTCATTTTTTATAATTATATGAAACATAATAATATATTTATATATATATATATATATATATATATATATATTAGGGTGGTCCTTAAAATGGTCATTTTCGAATTTCCTTGCTCTCAGGGGCTCAAATGGTTCCAAATAGATTAAAAACAGTTCTCTGAAAGTTTTACCTCTTAATATTAACGTTTAGATAGAGCGCAATTCAATCAAAGATTTGTAAGAAAATAGCATGAAAAAAATTTTGAAAATTAAAAAAAAATTTTTTTAGGTATAACTTAGCAACAAATGAATTAGAAGTAAAAATTCGTGTCATTTTTTATTGAAAATTCGACGCTCTGCAAAATTTTTTCGTGCTATTTCCATACAAAATTTTGATTGAATTGCACTTTATCTAGAAGACAATATTAAGAACTAAAACTTTCAGAGAATGGTTTTTTATCAATTTGGAACCATTTGCGCCATTGGGAGCAAGGAAATTCGATAATGTATATATATATATATATATATATATATATGTATATATATATACTAGCTTACCCGTTTAGCCATATTTCTAGAAAAAAATTGTATAAACTAAATGAATGCGAGTGTGGAAATATGAGCTAATAAAATTGAGTGAATGGTTTACCCACTGCAAAGCATACCACATACAAATGTTTTTGACGGATATTAAATAGAGCTTAATAATTGCTAAAGCCAAACTAATCTGAAACTGATTTTCTTTAAATTGAGTTGGCACATTTGGATATTCAATGTTTAGATGTATAATTAGCGCGCTCTTCATTAATTTATTTTTTTTAATTACGAAACAAAATTTAAACACTCATTTTTGGATTATATTGTAGCCTGCGAATCGAATAAGATTTCAAAAATTCTATGGAAATATTTACACATTTGCCATAGGTTTTTATGGTATCTATTTTTCTCTCAAAAACTCTTGTATATTTAATATTTTAAAGTTCATAATGATCCCAAAATTATTTAATTAAAGTTTTATTTCAACTTAAGTTTAAATAAATAATGCTTATGAGGAGGGTGAAAATTTAGGGCTGTATGTGCTTTTTAATTACAAATTTTACAATAAAAATGTAAAATAAAATAAATTAGGTCCAAAATTGAAAAAAAATTGACCCTTACCACCTATTACGGGTATGAAAAATAGATGTTCAATTCTCAGTCATATAATAAAATCTAATCTCTCTTATAATTTTATATTTAATTTATTTTCAATAATTATAATTTTAATTTATTATTTTGTATAATTTACAGCAAATTAGTAATGCATTAACTATAACAACACAATATTACTATTAAAATTAATTCAATACCAAAAATATTTTTTATAGAACATAATGCCTTCAGTCACATCAATATAAATCACTGCAAGTAAATTATATATGATCACAGGTCATTAAAATAATTATTTCAATCTATTATCAAAATAGAGTTTGTTGTAATTATATATAATCACCAAAGCAAACTTAATAATGAAATAATCTTTACGCAAAGTTCATGCAATGTAATTTGTAAATAATTATTAATTCACCGTCCATTTACCCCGAAATTATTAAATCAATATCTTTTCATGTTTCGCTGATACATATATTATATGTAATATGGAAAATAGGTAAACGCTATTTATAATACTTCGTAGTATTACAATACGAGGCAAAACTAGGTTACAAGTTCAGTTTCCGGAAAATAAGCCAATGTACTTGCATAAATATTCTTTAAAATAAGTATGCCAAGCCAAAACTCTATAGATACACCTATAGATTAGCATTTAGCAACTCCAAATATATATAGTAACTAAATCCAATCAATTTAATAATAGAATTCTAAATAAACACTAAGGTAATGTTACCATGGGCAGAGTGAATAAAATAAATGTAGATACTTAGTCTGGTCAAGTAAAACTAATAAATGGAAAATGAAACTATATGAAATATTTTGCGTTTGTTGGAACTCCAAAATTTTGATTTTAAAGAAATAAGAATCTTGTCTAAGTTTTCAAAAAAATGTTACCATGAATATAACAACTCATTCTGATCATTAAAACTAAAAAATAAAAAATGAATCATTTGTGTTGAATTTTAAAATTGATGGGAAGCCAAAATTTTGTATTTGTATAAATTTATTTACATATGGTCCCTGAAGCAAATTATTCATGAGCTAGTCTTGATTTATTAAGACGTAGATTTGTAACAAATTTACAATACTTTTTATATTTATTTAATAAAAATAATAAAAATTTTGATGAAAAAACTATAAAAAATTTTAATCGTCGTGAAATATTACAATTCTAGTTGGTCACTAGTTCGCAGCCTAATCATAGTATATTTTTAGTATCGTGTACTAAATGAGATCTGGAAGTTAATACTTAGCTTAAAAGCAGGTGCTATTTATACTTTCATGTGTGGTCTATATTTATATTTAAACACCTTTGTATGAAACTCATAAACTTAAATGTTTCGATATTCATAACACTTCCAGAAAGCTTCCAGTTCAATAACCTTTTTCATTCTTTGGAGATATGATAAAGTCAGAAATTGTAAACAAAGCAATTGATTTAGGATAACTGATAATTAGTCATATAAACGAGCATTTTCTATCTTTTTATCTTAAATATAATTATACATGATTTAAATAGATCATTTGTCGGTAGCTTCTAATGTTGAATTTATTGAACACTTCGTTCATGAGCTAATTGATTTATCAAAATATGTATTTGACTATTTGCCAAATGGATGGTCAGTGTTTGAGAATTCGCTATATGAAAATTCTAAGTAGAATAAACTTATGCTTTAAAAATATTTTTCTAAATTTATTAAAATAATTGCTACTATTTTGTTTATCAATCAATGTAATAATGTAAATAATTTGAATATACTTATAGCTTTTTTGTATAAAAGTACTAAATGAACTACTCCGCCTATATCATCATCAATCACACTTTTTATCAATTTTGTAATATTTTTTATTACGAGTATTTGATAAAGATGAAATAATATTGACTTGAATTTATTGACAACATAGACTTTTTAATCAATTTTAAAATAATCAGTAAGGCAAACAGAAATAAGCCAGGTATTGTCAGAAGTATAAAAACAGGCAAACTGAACGTCTTAATAATCCAGCAAGGAAATTGTAAGATTAAATTCACAACAAAATATTGAAAAAACTCGAAAAACTATTATAAATCTACACATAAGTAAAAAATACATTTTATATTATTTCCCTGTTTGTACTACCACAGTGAAAAAACAGCATTACTGGACATAGTCCTTGGATCTATTTTTTTGTTGTTTATAAACAATTGTTTCAATGTCTTATGTAGATAGATAAAATTTTATAACAAATAAATAAAACTAGTGGTGCATGGCATCGTGCCTTAAGGCAAATTGCAAAAACTAAATTATTAAAAAAAACTTTGCAAAACTTAGAAAAAAATAGATTTTTGAGAAATTTGGAAATTTTGGATTTTTTTGAAAATTTTTTTTTGTATTTTGATTTTTTTTTTGAAAATGTTGAACTTTTTTTAAGCAATCGCGCCGCATAGCCCTTTTCGCAAAATCGTCGACACACACACATACATCTATTTTGTTCAGAAACGTAATGATATATAAAAATTTTCGATTTTTTTGCGATTACTATAACTTTCCCTACGGGAAGTTAACAAGTTAATATGTGAAGTACAAAGTGGAAGCATATATATCATTTATATTTGAATCAATAGAAAGTGGAATAATACCTATTTGAGAAACGTGTAATCCATACATTTGATGGAAATTTTCGTACTACATGATATTTTAATATGATAATATACACCTTTATATCTCGAATCCCAACGTAGAGGGTGTAATAATTATGTAACTCGTGTACGAATTTTCTGCCTACGCCAAAAATATTTTTCGCCCACTCGCCGACGATAAACGGTTTAGAAATATGTCACAAAAGCTTCAAACACGTGATGTATTAAAGAAATATTTGACATATTTTAAATTAATTATATATGCTAAAATTATAAAGAAAATTAAAATATCTCGAACCAATTGAAAAATCGTGTGCGGCGCTTGTTGAAAATTCGGTTGAATTTGTACTAACACCAAAAATTATTCGAAGATAGAATTGAATTTTATTTTTAATCTAAATTAATTATAGTTTATCCAGTGTCTTAATTATGTAACATTGGACCAAAAATAATTTGATTTTGCATTTCTTTCATGGCATTTTTAAATATATTTTAAATTAATAAAAGTATTTTTATAGTAATACGTTATTCTTGTAATAATAATAGCACACAGTCTTATTAAATTTAATTAATATAAATAATAATAATAATAAATATTAAATATAAATAATATTTTATATTCAGATTCCTAAAATACCTATTCATATTTCTAATATTCTTATTTATAGAAAAACTTCATATATAAGTCCTAAGGTATTAAAATTTAAAAAAAATGTTATGATTCCAAAGTCTTCTTAAAAATGTTAAGGATAGAAAAATGAGCAAAAAGAAGATTTTCAGGTTTTAAATCAAAAATATTAAAAAAAAAACCAATTATGCAGTAGTGTTTTATAAAAATACTACAACATATTCAGAGAAAACTAATAAAGTTCTAAAAATAACCAAGTGATTATAATTGTGGAAAGCAAACCATATATATATTTAAAATTCAATAATTGGTTATTATAACAGTTTATATTAAAATTAATGATGCAAGTGATTGCTTTGTATTTTATGAACGACACTCTCGTGATAACGAATCATAAATATAATGAACAATAATTATTGTTCAATATAAAATAATGACCAGTGTATAAATCTTATGAGTAATGAATATATATATGAATGCAAAATTATCCTACAATATAAAATAATCACTTCAGTTTTGCGCAAATAAAAATAATCATTTGAATTTATTTTAATGAAAAATATCCATTTCATATTTATATTACGTTTTCGTTCGATACTTCATTTTTTTTTTAAATTTATAAGAAGAATATTTGTGCCCAAACCTGGTCATTAATCATTTAGGTGTGGCAATATATTGATGCCACGTACTTAATATTATCATGATTTATAAAAATAATAGTTTTGAAAATCAGTTTTTCACTTACCTTCTCCTAATTTTCAGTCTTCCATCTAAAGCATTACCATGGCCCTGGTGATGCTTCCCTGCGACCTGCCCTGGTGGCCGCAGCTGCAACGTCTCCTCATCAGTCTACAATCTTCCTCGAGCACAAAAGATTTAGTCGACGGAATGCGAAAAATCCACGACATGTGCAACATCAGCTTAGATCCAGAAGAAGATGACAGAGATGCTGCAGCATTGTTCGAAGGCCTGACATTGTTCCTGGAAACATGCCTGTCGGAAGAAGAAAAGCAAATATTTATGGATAGGACTTTGAAATGTATGGTGCAGAGGGCGTTGGATTTGAAGAAGTGGAGGCCACCGAGAGGGTTGCACTTCAGTTTGCAACAACAAGGTAAAAAGTAATAAACATATAATATTTTAACAAATGACATTGATAAAATCACGTAAACTGTTTTAAACTTTAGGTAGCGTCCATTAATCACATGATCGATTTTTTAAGGATTTTTGAACCCCCCTCCTTTTTGCTTGGTACGTGGTGATATTGAAAACTACCCCTCTCCCTCACCAAACATCACGAATATTTTTTAGTTACGAAAAAAAAATAAAAATTTTTTGAATTTTCTTTCAAATCCAGGTAAAAAATAAATGCACGTGATATCTTACAATACCCCTTACACTTTCACGTGAATTTCGTAATTTTTTGTCAACCCCCCCCCCTTTCCCTAAAAACCTCACGTGATTGATGGACGCCTTATTATGCAAATTTGTAGCTGTAGAATAGTGGTACACGAATCGTGTCCTAGTATTTTGTAAAAATTATGCTGAAATAGTAATTTTAAAAAAAGAATTGTAATATTGAATAGATGTAAAGATTAACAATAAATAATAATAATAATTTCTAATCATTTTTATAATTAAGTATAATATTTTTTTATCATACTATTTATTATCTTATATTTTTATTATAAATTTGTATATTGCATACAAAAACATCAATATCTTTGCTTTTCTAACACACATACGTTTTATATAATATGCTTTATATATTTTTTTATGACTTCAAAGAAAACTTCAAACGTGTATAATAAAATCATATCCGTAAGATAATATCCCTTTGACGTACGTAGTACTTAAATAGACTTTAGAAACCTAAAAAAATATACTATCTTGTGCCTATCATATTGTTGCTTATAGAATTCAATTTATCTCCAATCTGTCGGTTTTAAAATTATCTATAAACAAATTTTAGACATTGTTATACTGTGAAATTATACTACCACTAAAATAACATATACTCAATTGGTATCATTACATTTCTGGACTACCACTCCTGTTCTACTTACATGATTACAGAATTAGTTCTTCTGAAAATGATAAAAATATTTTCATTTTTTTTCAAATAAAGCTTCTTTTGGTTTCTTTCAAAAGAATGTGTACCCCCATTTTCATTTTACAAAGACCCATTGTAAGTTATTAAGTGCTCACTGGGGACTACTTTGGGAGCCACTGATCAAAACAATATTTGGTAGCACTAGAAAAATTTATTATTATTGTTTTATTCATTATTTTGTAGTACCAATACTAGGGCGGCTTTCTGGCTCCTACAGCAGTGTCACACCTGTGAAAACCCCTATCGTAGGAATAAGTTTTTGGTTAAATAATTGCCTATTGGACATAGTTTGTAAAAGCACTATAGTTTTTCTTTTCATATTTGAAAAAACTGTGCTTGTCCAGGCTTTCATTGTCCATCATCCTGAGCACATTGAAAACAAATCATAATACTGATCTATTTATTATCCTTTCAGCTGATTGCAACGAGCTGAGCCAAAACCTCCTGTCATCGCTCCTGGCGCACGCTTTTTTTAGCACCTATCCGAAGAGGACAAACAAAACGCATCCAACTCTTCAAGACTTCAATTTCACGCATTTCTTCACTCATCTGGACTCGTAAGGCACTGCCGAAATTATTGAATGAATTTATTGAACTCACAGCGATATGCACTAAAAATAATTCTCTTAACTCGGATTCTATTTCAGAAATATACAACAGGCCAAACTGAAGAGCATACTTCACTATTTCGATTGGATCGAAAATAATAACAATACTCAAGGCTCTGTTAAAATATCCCGACAGGTAAATATATACAGTTGTATAAATAGCCGATCGAAATTAGTCTTCATGACGATAAATGATGATTTTAACTAATTCAGCAATCGGAATATACATATAATTTTTTTATCTAGGTGATGTCAAGTAGACATTGGCTAACGATAGAAGACTGGCTCGAATGCTCATTACCTTTATGTCCATTAAAAATTAAACACGAAGGAAGATTAAGTAGAGCAGATCCTGATACTTTGCATGTTTGTTTTAGTAATTCCCTGGTCGGTGGAAAAGTCCTCACACACGGAAATAGTCAGGTACAAAAGTAAACATTACCAAGTACATAATTTTTCCCAAATATTGCTTCCATAATTGATTCAAGTCTTTCATTAAAAATTTCTTCGCGTGGGTATCGAAATTCTTTAAGTTTTCTATTTCAATTTCAGGAATGTCTGCAATTTTGTTCAATGCCAGAATTATTATGCATGATGCTGTCATGCGAAGCATTAGAAGATAATGAAACGATATTTATAGAAAATGCTAGGAAAACAACAAGGTTGGATCAGCATAAAAGTAGACCATCTTTTGAATTTTTAGAGGAACCTCAAGAGGTATGTGAATGATAGTGAAATTATACACATTCATACTTAATTATATATATTAGATTATTAAATTATAAGTACTAACTCATCCAGATAAGATTTCAGTGTGTTGCATGGATCCAGAAGACTATTCCAAACTTCCAGCAAGTCAATTTGAAGAAGACAATGTATTACGGGAATTGAACAAGTGTCTACTAGCATTTCGGCAGAAACCTTCTGTAGTTAACGAATCTTTAGAAAGTAAAAGCTCAGAACCAGAACATTGTTCTCATAGAAGGTAAATATAAAATTTCCTGAATCAGGATAAAAAAACCTTATTATAAGCTTGTCATACAGCATGTCAAGGATGCATTTGATAAAAATTTCGAATATTGGGTTGAAAAAACTATAAAAAATAATCAATATATGATTATATTATAACGATATGTTTATAATCATAAATTTGGTTTTCAATCAGATTGTCACCAATTGGAGAATCAATATGTAATACACCACCAGACGTTGAAGCAACTGTGATAATAAAAAAACCAACTTCGAAATCTCCGACGCCTCCAGAAATCGTAACAAGTAAGACAAATTGGTATATTTATTCGATTGCAAATTATTTAGAATATTTCATATTTTATATAATTTTCAAATATTTAAAGCAATAAATTCTGTACTGCAGTATCCAGATATAGTAAATGTATTTTTTTTTAGATCCTATAGATCGAAAGAGGTGGTTATCGCCTTGTGACAATACTGTCAACAGCCGCAGAGAGCGATTTATAGTCCTTGGTTCTTCCGGAGAATGTCTTCCAGTCAATAGACGAGCAAGTCCTTTTCCAGATTTAATAAGGCAAAATTTGCCAATATCAGAAGATACTAGCAGTGATGAAGAATTTCACAGCGCGAGAACAAGTTTGGATGGTGAGATAAATAACAAGCAAAAATAAATTATTGGAATAAAAAACTAATAGATTTAATTTTGCTTGCCCCAGGTGGCAGTGGAGATGAGACCCAAGCTCGACGATACAGTCTAGAACTGGATACTCCAGCAAGGCGTAGTACGTTTGCAGCAAGGCTACGAGAAGCCTTAAGGCATGAAAGTGATTTCAGCAGTTCCACTGCCGACGATTTCGACGAAGATGCATCAGGATACGCTGTTGGAATCAGCGTGGCTGGTAGCGGACTGGCGGATGGTGATATCAGGTAATGGTGAAGGTATAATAATTATTGCTACTTAGTTGTAACTTGACTGTCTAAACAATGTGCACAATTGTGTAGCCGCGTAATATTATTTTTTTTATTTTTTCTAGGTTGCGTCGGGGTGGTTCAGGTGGCTTCATGCTGACAGCAGAACGCGGCGGTGCATCCGGCGACAGTGATGTACACTTCAATGAATCTTTCGATATGAAACGTGCACCTCCTTTGCATCGACACGACACTAGCGAATCGTCTCGATATAGTTTCAGCACGGAATACAGCTCAGAATTAGAAGAAGTTTATGAACAGTTTTCTAGGTAAACCCATTGAATAATGATAAGAATTATGCGAGATTGGTGACTACTCCAATGTTACATAAAAGTATCAGCAAAATATTTTTAGAACTGATGTTCGTTTAATTAGATTGTGATATGTCCTTTACCCAGGTGGCTCGAAGACCCTATATTCGAATCCAAGTCTAAGAAACCACGAGAGCTGGACGCTCGAGATCTGGCGGTGGTCAGGTTTGCCGGATCTTTATTAAAACGAACACTTAGCGAATCATTTGCTGGAGTTCCTTTAACGGAAGGATGCGTCAACAGCACCGGAATTGCGGCAGAAAATTCTTCGATCGTAGAATACAACAGGCGAAAGAACCAAATAGCGGTTACCGCGCGGTCGCTGAGTTTGGAGTTGGCGAGGCACAAACACCGATTGGCGGCACAATTGGTAAGTTTCAGACTCATAATGGATAATAAATGTATTTTAGGTAATGTAAGGTGTTGAATGTTTTGGACATCGGTTCTGGTTTTACAGGTCTGTTAAAATAACTTTGGCTAAAAATTTATTACTCAGAATTAAATTTCAAACCTGCAAAAGTTCTAATAATTCTTTTCCTTCATTATGACCAATAACCAATATGGGTCAACATAATATTTTTACTCTTACTACACATTTAGTTAATATTTAGATGCAGACAGAAAAATATTTTTTAAAGTTCATTTCCGTGTTACGGTTTACTCGAAAAAGTTTCTTCGAACGACCCACAGAACCTAAAGTGCTACTAGACATTTTTTCAACTCCATACATTTGACCAATAAAATCAATTATATAATATTCACATTATATTAAAAAATATAACTGTTAATAAATATCTCAGAATTCTGTTCAACTGGCCTTAAAAATATTGAATTAACTAACAGTAGTATATCACATGAATAATAAAAATTATTTATAAATTACCACTAACCTCAAATACTGCTGAAGAGAATCACTGTATAAATTACCATAGACCGAGATCGATGAAAATGAAAATTTAACGGATTCGAACGAAGATAAACAATCAGTATTGAGCTATAGTACTGGTTCACTGCCTTCTGATGCTAGTATAGAAACAATAATTCACAACTGTGCACAAATCACAAATTCTTCAGACACAAATGTGCCAAATAAACGTAAACTTAAATGGGCGGTCACAGTCATAGAGGCGATGGAACAAACACTAGCCAGCGAAAATGTAGTATTGTCACTTCCAAAATCTAAGGTAATACTGATAATCCGTTGTATATTTCGGCAGTGTTGAATTGTGCTTCTATCGGAATGCCTTCTATTATCATTTCTACAAAACAACAGGAATAAAACAAGTACTTATCTTGATAAAATTTCAACGACCAAATTCAAATTACATAACAAAAACCTTTTAAGAACTGGTATTTTTGCTTGTGTCTGCGTCATGTTCGCATGCTGTAAATATTTACATAATGCTTTTTGTTTATCTTGTAAATACTAGTTTTGAATCCGTTTAATTTTCAAATGATTTCTGTCTTTTGTGTAATAATTGTCCTTTTAGACACCTCAAAAATTGAGGCAATTGTATGTTTTGATAGAACAAACTCTAATACTTACGTAGTATCATAATTTCAACAATTGTATATACTTATATAGCATTTTCGGAATGATATAAATATATTATTAACAATAATACTAATATTATAATGAATAATAAAATAGTAATAATATCCTAAGATAAGTGAATTATGAAAAAAAGATCCGAAACGAAATATAGATTTCAAACATCCGACATGATAAATCCCAAGATGATGATGTTTTCTAATACATTTTTTTTCTACAGATATCCGAAATAGCTCATAAACGTCACAACAAAGGGGGCCTCAAATCGATATCAACTGGAAATTGGGGCTGCGGAAAGTCTCATGCAGGTGACCCCCAATTAAAACTTATTATTCAATGGTTAGCCGCCAGTGTAGCCGGAGTACCGACGCTTATTTATTACACAAATGGACATGAAAGTCTAGCTAAAGTAAGCGATTTAATTAAATAAGCATAAATTATAATTTACATTACACAATTTAAAATTATTTTCAGTTGGATACCTTATGCCGAGTGCTGGTCGATCGAAAATGGACCGTCGGCGAATTAGTTTCGGAAACATTAGGATATTCTCAAGCCCTTTTATTAAAACACCAAACTAACAGTGAAGTACATTTAAAGACATTATTTGAAACGTTAATTTCTGGTATTTAGCATTAACTGATTACAACAGAATTCAAAATTCGATTGTGAAAACTCTAATTAACAAAAACAAGTGTTGTGACACCGATAATAATAATAAAAACCATAGACTTCCTTTAGTTTTAACGACTTTTGTATATAGCTTTAGATCACATAAGCAATTATCAATATTGGCAGGTTGTTAATTATTATAAATATTTAATACATAATCAAAAGCTTTAAAGCAACTGTAATAATATCAAAGCATTAATTTCAAACTCATACTTTGTAATAAAAAATTATTGAATAGTTAAGACTGTAAAAATTTAATTTGATGCAAATTGTAATAATATATATTTATATATATAATAAGATTTAACTTAGAACATCAAACAAATTTTGAATAAACCTTTATATAAGTCTACAAGTAATCTAGTTTTGTAACTACTCTTTAATATGATGTGTGGATTGTTATTTATAAATAAACAAAAAATGAATATTGCTTATAAATCAATTTGTTTTTAAATATTCATGTATGATCAACAAAATATAGTAAACCCTGAACAAAGTCTATTACATTATATTATAAATACTATGAGGGCTAGTGATTCAAACAAATTTTCAATAATGTTACATACTTTATTGAAAATAATATAAAATATTAAATAATCACAAATAAAAACAATGAGCTTCAAAAAAATAACCCTCGCATACGCCGGCCCATTGCTTGTCTGTCATATAACATATTAAATTTATTTACAAGCTGGTTTATGTCATTTGTGCCTTTAGTAATTGCTCCCAAATAAGTCACAAGCCCAACATCATTGCATTGCTATAAACAATAATTACGCCATAATGTACAAAAATTCAAAAATTATTTGAATGATATTAAATTTTTTTACTTACGTTATAAAATTCATGTCTAAATGATTCACTCTGCAGAACTGGCAGTCGATGGCTTAGGCAATAAGCATCTCGTAATATATCATGGCTAGCAGTTCTTCTACCGCTCTCTACTTCTCTCATAAATTCCAGAACAAGACGTACTCTTGAATGCAGCATTTTAATTGCAGAGTATTGTGCTGTCAAATGCTCAGCAACTAAATGAAGAATGTATATGCAACAAATATATTGACTTATGTCTGGTAAGACTTCTATATGGAATATAAGTATTAATGTTCTTTTACCCAACGAATTTTCTCCTGCTTCATTACTAGACATTCTAGCAACGTGATCAACACCAATTCGTTCAGCCTCTTCTGTAGCTAAGGTGTATGTGAGTGGTACAAATAACATTGTTGCTTCTCCGCCTACTAAATCTATGATTGATTCAAATAATGATATAGGAAGTTGCTGCAAAATATAATAAATATTACAGATCTTAATAATATAAACATAAACAAAAGGAAAACTTGCATGAATCTTATTGGAAAGAGGTAAGTCATATTATTTATTCTCCTTTAACGAAGTAAGTATATACTAACATCCATGTTCCTGGATAAAGGGTTCAATTGCAACATTATCGGGCACTCATTTATTTCGCAAATTTGTTTATGTATCTTCAAATCCTTTTCAGATGGGCTCTCATTTGTTGTGTACCAACCGAGGAAATCCATATCACTAAATACCTGTTTAACTATATAAATGTTTACAAATAAATAATGCAAAGTTATAAATAGAGTTAAAATAAGGTCTTACATTGTTCTTCTTTAGTCTTATAATATTCTCTATCTATAACAATATCTTCATCGATGACTGTGAACATAAGTTCAAATGAGTTCATAACTTCTATATTCCTTCCTTTCTGTTTGCCTATTAATGCTCCAATAACTGAAATATTAATGATAACGTTCTATACCGAACTTCTAACATTTTACATACCATATTAGGTACATTTTGTATTGAGAAATTTGATAAATTTCAGGAAGACGGTCATCATAAAGAAATCAATAAATGAAAGGAATGAGTCAAGAAAAACCGACGAGTTTAAAGTAAAATTGAACATCTATATCAAAGTATTCCTAGATGTCTGTAAGTATGTATGTAACATTGTTTCTTTATTACCTTGTTGTGGAGAACCCTCCTGAGCTCGACGTCTTGTCCAATGTTCTGATACATTCATAATTACTAATGGATGAAGGGAAACTGTTACTGATGGTATTGTACCAGCAGTAGCCATCACAGCCTTTCCGGTACTAATTGAATTATTTATTTCCACTGGCACTTTTACACTAGAACTACTTCCAGCGGCTACTTCTACTTCCATCGCACTATCAGATTCTTTAGGAGCACTCATATTTATAAATGTCTAGAAATATAAAATAACAATGTTAAGCAAACTCTAAGCAATTATGGGAATGATAAATAACTAAACACAAACCGAATCAATTCCTTAACCCTTAATTCCTTATCTATGCCTTAACCTATCACAATGCAAACTGACATTTGTAACATAAATGGCCGACAAATAGAAAATTTGACAGATCGACGTTCCAGAATTGGTAACCATGTCTAGACAATATCAGATATATTCATGGCGTTCATGGTGACACTGTTTCCGCCATAGATAAATAAGCAGTTTCCGTCATAGGAGCAATTTTAAAATTCCTCAAGCATTTCAATTCATTATATTGTCTCAATTTTATAATCATATTCTTAACTCCAGTAGTTAAGAATCGCCTTAAGGCAAACTGCTGGAACTTCCCGTTTCAGAACTGAATATTCAAGCAAAAAAATAATAATCAATAAATATTTTAAAAAAAATCTGAAAATTTTGAAATTTGTTTGAACCGAATAAGTAAACTTTAGAAATTAAAAATCTAGGTACGGAACCCCAAAAAAAATGTCACAAAATTGGTTTTTATTATAAAAATATCTATAATAATTTGATGTGCATATGTCTAATGATCATTTTAGCGGCTGGACCTGTCTTTGCCAAAAGCTAATCAGCACGTCTCCTTATCAGTAGAAATCAAATGTTTTTTTTAATCATTCAAGTCGGTTAATCCATGCGCCCGAAATCGTGGACGAAAAATTGTATCCAAACATACACGCACACACAAATACATCCATTTTTTCTAAGGTATGCCAAAATGTTCAGAAACCTTTGAAACGTAAAGATATGCAAAAATTTTAGAAGTTAATTGAAAAGCTTTGTATAAATTATTTAGTTTAATTTATACAATTTTAATTAATTTACACTATTTGTAGTGCAACTAGAAAAAAAATTGCTAAACACCATATATACTTGTATTCATAAATTTAATTATTAAAATATAAAAAATACTGTTCGTACATAAAAATTATAATATTATGATATATTATGAAGTATCATATACAGTTATTGTCTCCTCCTGAATCATTTTCTTTCTAAGTTAATCTGCTTATTTAATTATATTAATTCGAAGTTCACCAATCTGGTTCAATAATAGTGCAATGTAGTCTTGGTGAAGGTTTTAAATACTAGCAATGATCAAGGGAGGAGGTCGAACTTCTACGGCTGAAAATATGTGAAAACTAATTAATTTTTGTAACTAATATACATAATTTGATAGCACATGTTTAATATGCATTAATTTAAAAATTCCAGAAAAAATGGATAATATTTAAATGCAACGTTTGTATCAAAGTATAAAGTTATATGAGAATGAGGATGAGAGTGCATTTTTTTGTACTAACCAATGGCTGAAGGAAGGATGTGTGTTCGATAAAGAAAGTACAAAAGATGGGAACACGCCCATAACACAAAAACTAGAAACCTATTTGTTTTTTTAATAAGTTTATTTCTTCTTAAAGGCCATTCGAAAATTAGTCCGCCTTGTCTTGGTTTGTGTATGTTTGTAACTTTAGCAGCAGAAAGGTAGGAAGGTGGATATATCCGGCGTCTACAAAATCAATTTAAAAATCAATAAACAAAACTAATATAAAAGAAAAAAACATAATGGCTTTGTCTGCCTTTTCCTCAAACTTTATGCATAAAAATACAAATTGCTTACCTACAATGCTTGAACACTGGAACATTTTCATCTAAATGTACTGGCAATGATTGGCAATATTGTAAAAATGCTGCAGGTTGTACTTCTCTAGCATTTGCGTGACGCCTGCAAAAATATTTTAAATCAGAAATGAAATAAAGTTTATATTATTATAATAATTTAATTATTATAATAATTCATTAATATTTGTTTCAATACATACCTAGCTGATGCAGGATTCGATATTCCTGTTTGGGATGATCTAGTCATATCCAATAATTCCATATTGATTCATCCCCATAATTCACAATTAATTTAGAATAATTAATTTAAATACAATTTAAGTTAATTTAAATATATGAAAAAACTATAAAATACTATGGATTTAATTAAAAACATGACAATATATTTTGTTTTAGATACAAGCAAGCTGAACATACATATAATTTCATTAATAAAACATGAATATTTTATAAATAATTTTATTGAGTACACTGTACACAATCATATTTTTATGAGAGATGCAATCACTTTCGAAATA
>NW_020537646.1:3429218-3443836 GCF_003426905.1 Ctenocephalides felis
TAAAACAACTGATTAATGTTTATAAAAAAATTAATAGGCAATTTGTTGTGGTTAATATAATACACTATGAGCAATAAGCTAAGAAATTATTATTAAAATGCAAATTTAAAGTTTTGCAAATATTTGAAATGACTATGGAAACGAAAATGTATTATTATTACCGACTATTTACTAAAAACTTCAATAATTTTAGTGCAAAATTCTTATAGTTTTGAAAACTAATTTTTAAAATTAATCAACTTACGTTGAAAAATTTGCATCATATTTGGTATTTGCCAAATTATTAGTGTGATACAATTCCAAATAAGATAATACATATTCATCTCAAAATAAAAATGCATCAACACAAACGAAAACAAGACAAGATTCGGTCAATTTAGCCGTGTCTGACTGAGCAAAAACTTAATTTTGAATTCAAATATCCTAAGATAAATATGATCTGCAGATTCCTTATCAGAAATCGAGTCGATTGAAAAATAATAGCGACTAGCCAACTAGTACACCTATGGTAGGAACGCAGGTGGAAGGACACATTTCTGGTTTACACATTCTCTTATAAATAATCGACTGAAATGTTTATCCGTAAGTCGAGTAGTTGTGATGTATCGGTAATAAACAATACTAAGCAATTGAAATAAAATAGAAGTTTTAGTAAAATTATGTGAATTATTGAAATTATTTATATTACATAGTTGGACCAGGTTGATGCGCCTGAGGGTGAGGTAAAGAAGGATCTACTCTGATAGGTATATATCAGGAATTTTATTTGCATAATTTTTTTTTCAGTTTATTTTAATAATCAGAATTGTAATTGTGAATGTGACATCTAATAATTGTTTGGATAAATATAACAAAAAAAGGTATTAGGCCGCCCTTTTGGTGGCCCTTATATTATGGTTGTTAGGCAGCAGGTGTATAGACCAAATTTAATAGAAAAAATTGTATTGATGCCTGTGTTTGATTATTGATTAGATAAATCTCAATGTAAATTAGTATAATAATCAGGGATAGTTTGATCAATGTTATAATTCTTATCCATATAGTTTAAGTTGGAAAGTTTCTATTGGAAGTCAAGCTGATACACTATATCCATTACATATCCATTTTTGCTTGAACATGTATATCAAAATATGTTTTTCTGTCTGGTATGTTGTAAAACATAATTAGGTCAAAATTACTAATTAGATATATTTCGGGACTAGAGGAAATAATAACCAATTGGTTGTTTTCTAATAGCAATCTATTAAATATCAAATTATAAGCCAGTTATTTTGTATTAAGATTTGTGAAATCTATCATTAAAAGTTGCATCTGTTTATTATAAAAATAATAAAACTCTATTGATGTAATTTATATTCAGA
The DNA here is from genome assembly GCF_003426905.1 of Ctenocephalides felis. Lineage (NCBI taxonomy): Eukaryota > Metazoa > Arthropoda > Insecta > Siphonaptera > Pulicidae > Ctenocephalides > Ctenocephalides felis. Next base: position 3,430,580 of record NW_020537646.1, read on the forward strand.
CAAAAACCATGGTAATACTAAGCAAAAATAAAAAAAAAACACATTTGTCCAATTAAATAGAGATATCATCTTAATTTTTGGGCATTAAAGATACTCGTATTCTGAAAGTTTTCCATTAGACTTAAAATTTGACCTCTACGATTTTATTTATATATGAAATTTAACTCAAATACTTGTTTTGCAGCTAAGTTACCTAATGATTAGTAATTACAAAATGTTTTATCAAAACAAAACAATTATTTGCTGATTTACAAAGAACCTTACCGGTATGACAATAAAGGTTAACAGTTATGATTTAAATTGTTTATTGAAATAAATATTAAAAAATACATCTAATCTAAAATATCTAATAAAAATTAAAAAATATGTACTTGTAGTCGTTTCTATATAAAATAAAATTTCTGTTTCCCAGCATTCATACATCTTTATAATTTTATCCCCATGCGTGTGGATAAAGATTAAAATTTTCCAATTCTTGCATATAATTTGTTTAGAGTATATATTTCATAATTCTCTTCATATTATGTCAATACAGCAAACTATATTTATTGTGGCCTAAGTTGAACATCGGAATTCGAATGTACGTACATTGGCATTTATCATAGCGTGGCTAGTACAATTATGCAGAACAATTTTTTACTCTACATTTCGTTCCGTAAATATTTATGTTTATAAAGTGCACTGATCAAATGCACTTAAATGAATACTGCGTATAAAATTAACGTAATTAAATGATACTATTGGGTAATGCACAGTAATAATAATATTTTATGCAATTTAAATTATTTTGTTTCCTGGGATTGATGCAATATTATGAATTAGCTCATGATATAAAACTTTCCTAGGTTTAAGTGCTATTTTGAAGGCAAGTTGCAAAAACTTCCAGCAATAATATGAATTAGCTCATGATATAAAATTTAACTAGGTGTAACTGCTATTTTGAAGTCAAGTTGCCAAAACTTTTAGATAAGTACTGAATGATCGACTTGATCAGTAAAATTGTGATGTAACACTTCAGAAAATTGGTTCATTATCTCCAACTTCAGTAAATTTTGTATAGATTTATATATTATTTCAGGTTATTTGCTAACAACAATAACGTTTTCATTATACTAAATAAAATATCAAAAAAATAATAATTACGAAGAACCCAAGTTTTTGCAAAAAATGATTTGAACTATTTCCAACTGATATCTCTCGAGCGGTTTTCAAATTTACTAAATTGGTTCCGACTTGCGGAAACATGAACAAAATTTTCGCACTTTTTTGCTAAATCTAAAAAAGCGGCAATACTGATCGTCTTGCAAATTAATCAATAAATATCCTTATCAAATTTTGACGAAAGGCTTCAGTGACTTAATTTTGTTGTTAAAAATTCAGAACAACTTGAAACATGGAGTAACTATAAAATTAACAATTCGGATTTTCTGAAAAAACATACTTTTTTAGAAATTATGTAATTTGAAATAAAAATTTAAGCGAAAAGTACTATTGATATAAAATTGTAACATTTAAATGACTTGAACATACGTATACGAAAAATACAAATAAAATTGGTTAAACAAAGTATACGTACGAACAAAACGTACAAAATACGTACAAAAATAAGCATGATATACGTAGATATTTGATTATATTCAGAAGTTTTGCATTATATATATATATATATATATATATATATATATTAATTTTCAAAATATAAAGACACTTTTAGAATAATCACTTGGGCGATATACAGTTTTTATTGGCATATGGAACTTTAATCTTTTTTTAATGATTTTTATAATAAACAAATGCAACTAAATAAAATCTTACTTTGAAATTCAATATTCAATATTCATCAATATGGTCTTGAAGAAGTAAACAAATTAAACTTGAAATAACAAATATAGAGGAAACAAACTTTTTTTTTTAATTTATACTTTTAAAGTTACTATATTTTATTTTTAATATATAATTTGAATAAAATTGAAATTAAAAGCACAAATGGTTATACATTTTTTATTCAAATCATTTCAATAATTGCATGAAAGGAATATTTGATTGTTAATTTAATTATAAATTTATATAAATATCCTGATATTGTATATGAACAGTTATAAATTATTTCTTAAAAAATATTCCGCATGCTTTAAATGTGTATATAATATTTTTTACTGTATATTCAATGTATTGCATATTTGCTTACAATCTTCTGCAATATGTATTTCCACTCTTAATTAGATTAAGATTGATGCAATATTACATTTTTATTATAATTTGAAAAAAATAATGATAAATCAAATTAAGTTATATGTGTATGCATTGTTTTAAATGATTATTTATTAGTTGAATTAATTAAAAAATTGCGTTATGAAGTATAAAAATGTGTTTGTTCTGTATATGTTCTGTACTCCTTATTGAAGTGTTAGTGTTAGATTAACTTTGCTTATCGGTCCAAATAATCATAAGTCTTATCTCAAAACTTTATAATGATTTTAGCTGCTGAAGAAAGTAACAATAAAATCTTAAATAATTATTTCATTGTTTAATGTTTTACTAAAGCATTGCGGCCAAGGGAACTCATTCATCAGAAGAAAAATTAATTCAAATCACGCGCCATTTATCACCGATATGGGCATCACGAACATTATTGTGATCTTGGTACTATCGACGACGATAATCTGGGATTTAGTTTGTGGAGAAGAATTAGGTGAGTTGTAAACAAATTTTCTAATTTTTAAATTAGAATTACTAAATCAGAATTGGTATAAAATTTACTCTCAACATACCACAAAACTGAACCTGACAAAAACAGCTTATTCAGGAATATACCTTTCATAGACCAGTAAAAATAAGTGTTCTAACTTTCAAAATTGTCAAATGGATTCAATTTAATGCACCAAATGACTTATTGCATTAAAGTGCAACAAATACTGATAACATATTCCACATGCATAATATATTGTTTGTTTGAAATATCAATAAAATAATACCGGTAATAATAAATTATTGCAAATGTTGAATAATTTATTAAGAAGAACTAGATATACTGCAAGGAAGATCACCAAGATAACCTTGAACCGAATATGTTAATAATACATATAATAATGTAATGTTTCATATTATGCGGTAAATCTAATGAGGAAATTTAATGTTAATGATACCGGTTTCACTGAATCATAAATGCTAGAAAAATCTAGAAGAATTATTCGATATTATAAAAATTATATAACATAGCATAATTGATACGAATTGTACGATAAAAAATTGATTACGAATTGTAAGAAATATATAGAACAAATAAATTAATTTTTCTATAGATTTGCTACAGATGTCATAAATGTGTTTCCAAAACTTACGTACTGCCAGAATTTGGATTTATATGAAGATATTGATCTGATTATTTGGTATTATCACCTAAATAATTGAATATAAATGCAAGTTGAATTATATATATATATATATATATATATATATATATATTATACATATATGTAATTGAGGTAAAGTTCAAAGTTAACAATGATCCATCAACCAGAAGATCATCGTATGACATGATCATTTGACATTCGTCCAATAAATCCCAGTTTCGACATGATACTTTTCAGAAAAAAACTGAAATCATTGTTATGAAAGAATCAATTCTATAAGTATACTAAAATTTGATAAATATCTTATATAAATTCATCAAAGTTCCTAGGAATAATTCAGTATAAAAAAACTCCACAAAAAGTGCAGTTGCTCTACTTAATTTTTTTCCAAAGCCTTCTAGCATATTGCGATGCAATATTATAGGATTATGTTAGCAGCTAAATTATAGCTCGTAAACCAAAAATTATAATATTAAATTGAAAATTTAGAAAATAGAGGATTTTATAGGAAACATAAACGACTCGTTGGTGTATAAAAACAACACACTTTTGAGGAATTTATTTGTGAAACTTGTATCAGTTACTTAATTAAAAATATATTATTAATTATAGATATATTGAAAAATACTATTTTGTTCTGTATTTAGACAAATAGAGAAATACTATTTCACTCTTACAAAAATTTAAAAGAGTTTCTGCAAAGATTTTTGGATTGATTTTTCTTTCTGGATTCATTTTTTAATTGAAAATCAAAACGAATTACTTTTGGTAATTACAGATATAAAATTACACTCAAATTCAAGACAATATGATGGCATCTCATACAAAATTATTCAATTGTTTGCTATAATCTAACTGGATTAGAGTGGAGTTTTCTTTCTCAGACTATCTATTTTTAGATATATATTCATAAATATCATACAACAAGAAAAATACTATTTTACTTCTATAAAAATTAGAAGGTGTTTCTGAAAACATTCTGAGATTTTCCTCTAATGGATTTATTTTTTAATTGTAAACCAAAACTAATGGTTTTCGATGATTATAGATATAAAATTACACAAAAAACTTATACTCAAATTTAAGACAATACGATGACGTATTTAAAACTAAATTATTTTATTATATTTTAGAATTATCTAACTGGATTTAAGTGAAGTTCTTCTTAGACACTGCTCTTTTATATAGTGAATATAACCCATACATATATCTGTGTAATCAGATTACTCAAAATAATTAAATATTTAAAATCATTTATTTAAATTAGTTCAGCAAGTCCATGAGAATTGCGATATAGTTTAATTCAGGTCATGGACCACCTTTAGATAGTTTTCCCATTATTTGGTATAATCCACATTTACTTTAATATCTACGAAATTACTTCCTCATTTTTTATTGATCCTGCATTATAACCATCGTGTCTTAAAATGCGATATACATTTTTGCTTTTCTTGTTGAAATCCATTCGTTTTCCATTTTTCTTGTTGGCAGATCAAAATAATTTGCAACCCTCTCCCATTATTTTCCAGCTCCATACCTGAAGAAATGTTCCAATGCACTCATTATACTAATAACCATTTTGTACTACTTTCTATCTGTTTATACTTTATGATTTTTTCAAGCAACCCAATCCAGGTTCTATTTTACTTCCATTACTAATAAGGATTCCTTTTTCCTCCCCTCCAAATCATTGTAATTTACAACTAGTAATCTCAAACACTGACTGAGCTATCCTTTTACAGCTCCGTATCTGAAGGTATGTTCCAGACATGACAAGGACTTCTCAGGATGTCTGAAGCGATCGATAGATGCCTTGAAACCGATCTTTGTAAATGGAGATCCTTCGCGCGACGTTCCTTCTCTGGAGCCCCTTGATGTAGGAGACTTACTAATTGGAGATTTTGCTGGCAGCTCTGCCGTTGGAATAAGAATTTCAGCGACAAACATAAAAGCACATGGAGCTTCTAACTTTGAACTTACTAAAATTAGGTACGAGGGGTAAAAATAGTCCAAGGGGGGAAAGGAATAAAATGTAAAACAAAATAGGAACCAGATGTGGGATGTTGACCAAAATATATTAGGCGTTTTTGAGCCATCACGTATGCTTTATGTTTAATATTGATTATGCTAACAACTTTTCATTCATGGAGCGTTTTGAGTCAGATTTTTTTTACTGTGCTCCAATTTGCAAGAAATTTTGGATTAATGGTTCATCTGCAACCCGTGAGGAAGACACCACTCCTAAGTGGTTTAATTTACCAAAAATTCCTCATTTCATTTGACAAAAAAGTTAGCAAGGTCAATGTGAATTTTTTTTCTGTTAATATTGTGGTGATTAACCTGCTTATTTCAATAGGTTTTATACAAACACTTTTGTATGATTTTATTCTATTTTAGGGGAGATTTTGACACTCTGACCTTCCATTTTGAAGTATTTTTACCTCATATAGAAGCCACTGGTAACTATGGAGTAAATGGTAATATTTTATTATTACCTATCAGAGGCAATGGACCATTTGTTGCAAGTTTTGGTAATATATTCATTTTTATTAAATTAATAATTCAAATTTAAGGTAAATTTGATATATAGTAGTAAAATATGAGATTTTTTTTGTTTAGATAATTGCACTGGAAAAGCTGTCATGATTGGCAAAACATTCCAAAAAGATGGTAGAAACATGCTGGGTATAGATAAAATGAACATTAAAATTAAAATAGGAAAAGGTAAAATAGATCTCAAAAATTTGTTCGGCGGAGATAAGACTTTAGGTTTGTTAATTTTTGTTAAACAATCACACATTTGTTAACAAAAAATTATAAAAATAATTATTTTTTTTAGGTACTATTATCAATCAAACGATAAACTCAAATTTTGAAATTTTAAGTCAAGAAATAGCACCACTGATTGAAAAAGCTTTATCAAAATTGTTTATTAAAATTTCCAACAAAATAGTGGATAGGTACACGGTGGAGCAGTTATATCCCGAATGATAAATAATTAATAAAATTATAATTTTATAAATATTATTGTATTTTATATTATATGTTTAATACATTTTTTTATGATCTTAATATAGTTTATAACTAGCTTCTACAATCAGATATGAATATTTAAATTCATTAATTATTATAGAATATAAATTTTATTTATATAATTGATACTATTTTATAAATATATTATTAGAATTATTTAGTATATTTGTCATTTCATTAAATTTTATATCAAGATAATTAGATAAGCAGAACAAAACTTATGCTTTTTAAAAATCGTTGTCCAAAATTTTTTGATAGAAGCATCAAAATTCGTAGTAATTTTTAGTAATGAACGTAATTATTGTAAAAAAACTATAAGAAGAGTTATTAAATTTTAAATTAAATTATCTAATTAAGAATTAAACAAGAGTAAATATGGAATTATTATGAATCAAATAATCAGAACCCAAAAAAATTTATAAGAATTCCCTTATGTTTAGCTTTTCAAATTTTGAATGTCTAAAAATTTTTGCAGCATATGAATCTTATACCGAGGCACTATTAAAATCTAAGGCATCTACAAAAAAAAAATTATTGCTGATTTACATTATCTTAAAAAGAAGATTTACCACATTCAAGTTACAACATATCACTAATAATCATCTCAATGTGACATTTAAAGAATGGAATGTTCGAAACAACTTAACTAAATTTTAACTCGCCACATGCCATGTGTAAAGCATTTATGTATAAATGAATACATATATCTGATTGACATGTGTATCCATTTATAATCATATATAGACATAGACAAATTTAAATATGTATGTGTCGAATAGTTAAATTAAACTTTATATAAAAAACACGGCTTCTTTGTAGAAGTGAAATTTGTGTAAAAAAAACGTGTGAGAAAATGTCATCACATCAAGCGACCCACCGTCTTGGTTATTCGAGGACGTCACTGCCAAATTTTTGTATATAAAGTGAATATTTACAATATCTTCATCAGAACTAATCACCGGTTCAAGGAATAACCCAACTTGCCAAAATGAAAATGGTGAGATAAGTTAAAATATAATAGAATTATAATAGTCAATAAAATAAAAATTAGTGACAATAATTAGTGACTGGATATTTTTTTGTAAATTTGTGCGTTTAAAGTGTTGCACGGATTAATTGGTAGTTGATTAATTGGTGTTGAGAATACAGTGTGAAGCTCTTGGAATTTCAAAAAAGATGAATGTTTTGAATGCCAAAATGTTTTATAATTTTAAATTAGTGCTGAAATTAAGATCCCATAAATTTCATTACAATCAATTAACAGAATCCCGGAATATTGCTACCTAAATTTCACGACTTCAATTGTTATCAATATTTCACTGCGTGCATTATTTTCATATAAGACCGTTTTATACAAAATATTCATAACGTTTTTGTTTGCAAAGTCACTAATTGTTTAATTAATTGGTCAATGTTAAAATATGCGTTAAATTTTGACTAAATAAAAACCGTCATGATGAGTTTTATTTGATATTTGATTTGATGTCTCCAATTGGATCAAAAAATGATGTTTTTAGATTTAAAAATGAAGCAACTACTTTAAATTTCACACTAAGTTAGTGCTATTTTTTTTTTCGAATAATCTCAGTCAATTATCTTTATTTCCAGATCATTGTCCTCGCCGCCCTCGTGGCCCTCGTCGCTTCAGCCCCCCAACATGGCAAAGACGCCACCGTGACTCGTTACGAATTCGACAATTTGGGAACAGATGGATACAAATTCGCAGTTGACACCAGTGATGGAACCAGTCGTCAAGAACAAGCTGAACTTAAGAATGTTGGAACCGAAAACGAAGCCCTCAGTGTCCGTGGATCATACACCTTTGTAGGAGATGATGGTCAACAATACACTGTCAACTTTGTTGCCGATGAGAACGGTTACCAAGCTGAAGGTGCTCATTTACCAAGGGCTTAAGAAAATTGATGAACTGATACTGGAGGACAACCAATGATGCATTTACTTAATTTAATTACTTTGGATCAAAAATGAAATTTTATTGTTTTTTTACTATTATAAGTAAATTTGAGTGATATATTTTAGTAAATATATAAATTTCTCAGAGTGCCATAAAGAATATAGAATTTTTACTTCATTCACTTGTTTTACTATATTTTAAAATCATTTCAGGAATATTTAACACTACAGTTGTAATTATATTATAATTACACAGTTGTAATTATTAATTAATTATAATAATTTTCTGTATTTTATAATAATAGTCGTATTAATGACATCATTTAGGATCAAAATACAAAAGCAAAGACATTATTTCAAAGCTCTCTTATACAGATCATATAGTAATTTTTTTGTATATAGGTTTGGATTTTCAAACATAATGCATAAGAAATAAAAAAATACAATTGTTTTTATATGGTTGTATAATGAACCTAAAACAAAAATTGAATAAATTTATATGTTTAAAGTTTACTTCAATAACAATTATTTTACTGTAGAATTTTGAAACAATCGAAATTTTTTTTCTATTTTCAAAGTTTAGTTATTCAAAAATATGTCATCAAAAGGATTTTTCAAAATTACTATTATTCCTGAATTATAGCCGTTTCAGTGACGTGGCCTCGATTCGGGTGCGACTGTCTTAAAACTTTGAACGCGTTTTTCTCGGAACTACTTTTTTCGAGGTGGCGGTAAGGATATTTCGAGTTCTAATGAATCGATTTACTTCAAATTTGGAGAGGATCTCTATCTATACATTGCTTTATCGCGTGGATCTTGCCCAAAAATATAACTTTTTATTTAGTATTTTTAAAAAATTTGGAATTGTTAAAAAAAACATAAAAAAAAGTTTTTTTTTCAAACTGCCGCCATTCAAACAATATTTTTTTTTAACTTATCCAAGGCTCATACGATAGCGGCTTTATAATTATTAAGAAACCATGTATTTTTCATGCTTAAAATTACCAGGAGGGTTGGAATCATGGACGCCAGGACACCCTCTTTTTTTTGAGCCCCCACACTTTGACTGCTCATAATTTTGTGAATTTTAATTTTTTTTTTAATATTTTTTTTATGTAAAAATAAAATATCAATAAACAAATGATAACAAAATCGATAGTAAAAATATTATTTGTTTTCTTTATACAGCGCTTCAAACACCGGGCGAAATTCATGCCTCTACTCTACTACAGTAGAATACCCCCTTAAACAATACTTCAATTTTCTATATTTGGAATAAATAATTTAGTCATAAAAAATAATGAAGCGTAAATTATATTGTTCTAAAAGATAAAAATTAAAATTCTAGTTAATTTATCAAAATGTTAATAGAACAGTTAATTCATAAGTTCAAATCAAAATCACAAAGAAATATTTAGCTTTGAGTTTATTTTATCCGAATTATTCGTATTGGTAATATTCCTAAAAAATATACGATATTATAATTTAGTTGAATAAGATGTATACATGTTTTAAAACGGTTCTATTATGAACTAAAACCAAAAATAGATATTTTTTTAAAGATTACTTCAACAATAATTATTTTATGTATATTTACTACCTCTTCTTATATTTGGTTACTACAAATTTGAGATTAAAATTATGTTCAGGCAATATATGATGACTTCTACAATATTGTAATTGAGTTTTCGTTGTTGTAAGAAAGGAGTTGGTAATTGAAATTATTGGTAATTTTAGCATAACAGTTTCATTTATTGAATAATCATTTACTATCAAAATGCCTTTATTATTACAATAATTTATTCAGTTATAAAACTTATCAGTATCTTTTTGTGTTTCAATGATAGAAAAAATTAGACAAGTTATCCAAAACACGATTTTCATTTTTGGATGTAAGGTTGATTTAAATTGATAAAAATACTATATAAAATATTTATGTCATAACACTGCTTAAAATTTAATTTAGAAGGTTTTACTATAACCTCTCGAAAATTAATTTTTATATTGATAAAAAAATCTATTTTCTCTTGATCTTTTTAGTTGTAGCTTTTATTAATTATGTGAAATCGTTCTTCAAAATTTATGATTTTCACTTGGATTTTATAAATTATGTTTCAATCCGGATTTATAATTACTATTTACATTGATATTAATGAGAAACTATTAATATTGTTATAGTCTAAATTAATTTCTCAAATAAACGATCTATTACTGATCCTTTTAACTATAAATATATTTGTTACCAAAATAAATAAAAAATTAAATTTTGTTATATATTTTAAATTTATGCGTTTTTAAAATTTATGCTAACAGCACATAAAATATAGATTTAAAATGCAAAAATTAATTTTGAATAGATTGCAAAAATCGCGTGCAAGCTATTACCTAGATTTTATTCTGTATCTATCTTAATGCCAACAGGTGATGTCACTATCAAATTTCGGTATATAAATCACATGCTTACAATATCTTCATCACAGTACATCTTTAGAACTCATCAGGTTCACGTATAATCCACAAGTCAAAATGAAAATGGTAAGAATAATTAATCAAAAGAAAGTGAAATTTCTTGGATATATAAGAAAAAGAAAATATGTGAATTAAAAAAAATATTTTACTATATACTTTCATTTATCTACTTTCAGATCATTGTTCTCGCAGCCCTCGTGGCCCTCGTTGCTTCAGCCCCCCAACACGGCAAAGACGCCACCGTAACCCGTTACGAATTCGACAATTTGGGAACAGATGGTTACAAATTTGCAGTTGACACCAGTGATGGAACCAGTCGCCAAGAACAAGCCGAACTTAAGAATGCTGGAACCGAAAATGAAGCCCTGAGCGTCCGTGGATCTTACACCTTCGTAGGAGATGATGGTCAACAATACACCGTCAACTTTGTTGCCGATGAGAACGGTTACCAAGCAGAAGGTGCTCATTTGCCAAGGGCTTAAGAAAATACGAACTGCTAATTAATTTTCCTTTAGATAATTCGATTTAAGACAAAGACTTTAGTATAGAACCCAACCCCTTGCTCTTATGAATAATTGTAAATATTATTTTGAGGTGCCATAAATAATATAGTACTTTATAAAATTATACATTTGTTTTATTTTGTAAAACTTTTGGATGTAATCGAATGTTGTAATTTTAACATATTAACTGCTGCGCACGCATATGTTACGGGAGACCAATATCAAGGTGTCGAACGCAACAGGTGCGTTTGCATTCCTTGCATTTTCTTGTAGCGTTTTTAGTAAAATGTATAAGGGTAATTATTTCAAACAAAAATAGTTCTATTTATCCTATTTTGGCTAAATTATTCTTTTCAATTTCTAGATAACATAACCATATATGGTTTTGTTTAATATTTAACGAAAAAAAAATTTAGCACAAGGGGATGTATAAACAAAACATGAACAAGCCAGTAAATGTGTTAAATAACTTAATAACATTTACCAAATTTACATTTATATTTTTAGATTTAGGTTTAATTTTTATTTTGTATTATCCTCAATAATTTTGTAGTTTTTAAATTATAGTTTGGATTGATAAAAAAAAAAAAATAATATATATATATATATATATTATATATAAATATAATATATATATATATATATATATATAAGTCTAAAGATGTAATTCATTATATTACTGTTATCAGTAATTTATACATACGTCTATTTAGAAAAATTTAATTCAAGTAATTCATACGTTTTTAATATGAATTTATAATATTGGTCACAAATCCTAAAGATTTATTTGTTCAACTATTTAATTGATTTAATGATTTGTTTAATTATTTGTTTTCTAAATTTGTAAATTACTATGTGGTATATTTCCCTCAATAATTACCAATTAAACACTATATGTTTTATATTATTGCCATCTATAAACATATTTCATGGACGTAATGTATAATATTATTCATAAAATTGTGATATAATGTAGTAATAAATTTTAGTAATTTGTAAATGTGTTAAATATCTAATAAATGAAACTGATGTTTGATCATTTATTTCATAGTTTAATGCTTATCATAAAATTTCAGACTTTGCAGTATGACTATTGCAAATTAAGGAAAAATGAGTATATAATTTTTGATTATTTATGAATGTAAATAAAGAAGACATTATTTTAGTTTGTGTAACTACGATAAAAATAATTGCAAAGGTGGCATATTTTGACAAATTTAAATTTTGAGTATGTGTTACAATTTATCAAATATGAACATAATCTAATAATATTATACGCAAGTAAAAACGTTATTAATTAGAAAAGAAGCATTAGTTCTCACACATTTCTTAGCCGAATCGAACCAATATTTTTTTGCAATTTTTTAAAGCAAAACATAGTGCATAATTTTGTAACCATTCGGAAGAAAATAAATTATTCTAAATATGTAAAAAATCACTTAAGTGGTTTATTACAGTTAGAAGGCCGAAAAAGCGCAATTTAAAAAAAATCTGTATATGTAGTTTGTATTTATATTCAACCCTCAAAATGACAACAAGGACAAATTGTTTTAAAATAATACTTCATTCAAAAAAAACAAAATAAAAAGAACATAGAAGGATGTCGTGATTTCTGCAAACATTTTACTGCATCGCGTATTTTTCTTAGAAATGCTTTTCCAAGAATTAATTTTTACAGGATGCATCTCTTTTGGTATACAATTTATTAATTAAATAATTTCTTTCAACATGGAAAATCTGTATTGAAATAAAATATCAAAGTCAAGTCTATCCAACAGGACGTTATAGAATAGTAAATATAGGAAAATTGCTCTTTCATAAGAAGATCGAAAAATCTTTGTAGAAAAGCTCACAAGCAAGTTTTTAAAACACATAGGTTAATTAATTTCAAGTATTAAACAGTTTCTTAAATATTTTAATTTTTGCTTAAATATGCGATAAATTGGATGAATATGAGTGCACTATAAGTATAAATAGAATCAGTG
>NW_020537646.1:3444836-3464600 GCF_003426905.1 Ctenocephalides felis
TTTGCTCTAGAAATGAAGGTATGACTGTGTCTTTGTGAATGACCCATGTTGGCATATATTATTTTAATTGCAATTACTGATATAGAAAGATCTTCAAACCTTACAATAAATGTTTGTAAAAAATTATTTTTAGCACGAATGAAATACTCGAAAACTATATATTTTTATAGTACATAAGTAACTTACGAAATATGTTTAAATGTTACTACATTCCTAAAATGTTTTGTTTGGTTTAAATATCTGTTCCTTCCAAGATCCTTATAGACAGACTAAAAATCGAACAAAGATCTTCAAATTGTAGTACGCCATTTTCACAAAAAACGTCCATGGTTAAATAATTGTTGCAAATGAACTACATACTCCATAGACAAAAACAAACTTGTAGTTTTTGGTGATATACTCAATGATGTTTTTTGGCAAAATTATAAACTTACTAAATATTTAAAATAGTAAATGTAATAATATACCTATAAGAGGCTTAAAAGAATAAAGTTTCAAGAACTGCTTATATAGGGTATGTCCGCTTTCATATTTTTACTTTGTTTTATGGCTTAGAGATTTATTTATTCGTGTATAATATAACTTAGAAATTGAGAAAATTTGTAAATTTATGTTATTATCAAGTCAGATTTTGGACAGTTAGGCTAAAGTAAAGTTATTAAAAATGATAGTTGATATATTATTTTGAATGCACTGGCAAATTATATCTGTAACTATTATGCGACATTTTAATTAATAATTTTGAATGAGAGAAATGATTGAGATGATGAAGATTAATTTTTAAGTTATTTTAAAGAAAGATTTAATAAAAATAACAAATTTTATAAAAAATGTGTTTTCTGCAATAGTTAAATAATCATCACGATTTTTTTTTCAATCAGAAATTATTCTCTTATTGATAGTCCTAAATTGTTTCAAAATCTTTAGGGATTATTTGCTCCATTTTTCTTTTGTAGACAGGAAAATTGCATTTATTGAAAATGGCATCTAAATATAAATTTTAAAATCTATTAAAAATAACTAATTATTATTTTTATGGATTTTTGATTAAAAGTTTGAAAATCGTTGCTCCAGAAGAGAGGAGGCGGCACCGGCGGTAGTCACGCAAGATCGCATTGCAAGATCAAATTCTGGCATATGTCAAGATAATAATCAGAGAACTAGCACTCTTTGAATAAAACTGATCATTCATGTAGAAAATTATAATAAATAGGCAATTTTAATATAATTTTCCACAAACATTCTCAATGAGGCAAGAATTGCAAACATTCTAAATAAAGCAAGGCTATTGTAAATCCACATCAATTCATTTCTATGAAAACGTTCTTTACTTTACCAATGATCCTTGAGCAAATTACAATACAATTTTATAAATAATTTGCAATAAATTACGGTTCTTCCCCCTAAACTGGTCAAAAACCTGAAACATTAATTTATGTATCTATTCCCATAGTTAATTATATTTCTACTTAAAATTTTATCCCAGCGTACTTTGTACAATATTAATAAACCTCATCATAAAATTCTCGTGTCGGCTTCATTGCCAATATTTTTATATATTTCATAATAAAACAACTTTATATCAGCGCGGTACTTTCTTTTGACATAAACCGTATAATAAGTAATCAATCGGGTTTTCTTCGATACAGCTTTTTGATTATTTCTAAAACAAAATATATACATAAAATTTATTTATGGTAATAAAATGTTAAATATAAGATAATTTTTCTATCAGGTTTATGATAAAATTATTACCTAATTAATTATTAAAATAGTAATTAATTATAATATAATAATAATAAATTCAAATGCTTCTGAATTAGAAAACAGCACGTTGTATTATTAGTATTTTTATTCCCATCCTACGATTTATTTATAAAAATAAATGTGTCTTTTTCTATAACTGAAAAATGTTATTCCTTTTCCGAAGACAAATGAAAGTGAACGTTATTATCCGTCATTATAAGTAAGTGGATCTCTTCGTACAATTTGTGTACAAACAGTTGCACAAATGCATATATGCAATCAGAGGTGTATATCCCAGAGCGTATAATTATATTGTGTCATTTATTTACTCACAATAATTATAGAATTATTACAGCAAACTTGAGTCGGTTTCCTGGCAAAAGTTCAGTGACATGGAATTGGAATAATTTGTACCGATTGTGAGCAACAATTACAAATTAATAAATAATTCATAAAATGTTGAGAAATATGCTGGAATTGTATTCAGTTAACGTAGAATATGGTATGTGATTGATAAATGCTTCCTAAATTTTAAATGCAGTATTGAATGCATTTTCTACATGAAATATGCAAGCAATAAAAATTTCGAATATTGTCTAATTAAATTAATTTTTTTTTCAATCGATTTATATTAAATATACTGCTTAATCCTGTAAAATAATAAATTTCTGAGATTGTGATTTTTTAATCTTCCCGAAGAAGTTGATGTCTTTGCCAGAAACTTGGAATAGCTTTTTTGGACGTGTATAGTAATTTGGAATCGTTGGACACCAAATAGCAGGGTGTTTGTATGCGATTATGCAGGTCAATAACTGACCTATCGTCGATATTTTTTTCAAAAACTTCTGAAACATTGTCAAAATTTAAGAGCCATTCGATGAAACTAAGTAAATTTGGTTTCCTTATAATTAGAAGGTGAATGCAATAATAGCCAAAAATGCTGAACTGATCTTAAAAACTGTTCGAACCGTATTGTTTTGTCATAATTTTTGAAAATAAATGAGCATAAAATTGGAATTATTGAAAATCATTGCATTTTCTCCAAAAATCATGCCAGGAGCATAGAATTTCCAAAATCTTTGTAGTTTCTTCTAAAATCATGAGCCGCCATTTGTTTCTGGATCATGGTCATAGCAGGAAATAGGAAGAAATGACCAAATTTAGGATTCATATTTAGGAAAATGAGAGAATAGTAGAAGTTTAATATGTCCTAGTTCCTTGTACGTTTTGATGAAAGAGCTATTAGAATTACAAAATAATGAATGACCAATTTTGTTTGGTTTTGCCCTTTTCCATTTGAATTTTATGATAGTTCTTTCTTTATCGTTCGTAATGTCTTGTTGGTCAAAAACTCAAATTTTCACCACGTATACTAACTATCAATTGTTCCAACACTGTCAGGAGCATAAAATGGGAATATCCAAAATCTTTACAGTTTTTTTTTTTTAAAATAATAGATTTGTTTGGGTTTGCTTTCAGTCATAGCAGGAAATAGATTGGATAATTATTCAGGAAGTTCAGTAAATGTCTAAAAGTGGAACTTTAATATGTCCTACCTCCTAAACCATTATTTTTAAGATAGGGCTGCTGGAATTACAAAATAATGCATTTAATTAAAGCATAATTGGAAAAAATAATCGCCAATTTCGTTCACATTCCAGTTGCCGTTCCAGAGCGGACGTGGACGGTTAGAAAGCGCTCAAACTTCACGCTGATTGGTCTCGGCGGGAAATACAAAACAAATCGCAGATGCGTTCCTCAGCAGGAGTACGAGATACTACCGCAAACCAATAATTCCGCATCGCAGTTCTTATCCGATACTCAACTAGACAACAACACGAATTCATAAATAAATTCATTATAAAAACAATAACAGAAAATTTCACCGGTCAGATTACATCTTTAACTGATTATAACATAACGACGGAATCATCATCATAATCTTGGAAGACTTTCGTTTTCTATATTGGAACTCTCGCCAGTGGGATAATAAATCGGAATTTATTGGATTTTTTACATAATTTTTCAATCAGTGAGATACTGGGACAAGAAATTTGGTGAAAAGTGTATTTTAAATTAAGGATTATGAAACTGTATGTGGCACTATGTCTTGCATTTCTGCAAGTTTTTGGAACCACCGGGGAAATGGTCATAGAGAATCGTATGCCTTTATTAAAATCAAAACGTAAGTAGAATATATATATATATATATATATATATATATATATATCATCTTTCTTGTAACAATATACCTACTCATATTAATTTTGAAAAAAATCGACAAACTTCTAATCCAAAAACCTATTGTTATACCTTCATGTACGCATTTCAAAATAGGATTTGTAAAGCTTTAAAATTTTTTGCAAAAATATTATAATATGTTAAAAACACATCAATTCGTTAGATTGGTCGTACAGAAAATCATTTAAAAACTATTAATAAATTATCATTATAATTATTATTATTATTATTATTCTTTTATTTTTATTTTGATGAACTTATAGCGTGTTTAAGACCATCTCTATAGTATTTCATTTTATAAAAATGATTGATATTATCGGTAATAATTAATCAATAATTAGTCAAAATTGTAAAAAATTATAATAGAGAGTAATTTTATTATTAATAAATTTAATTGTGTATAGTAATGTATAAAATTTTCAAGTTTTAAATAATATACATAATTAAATTTTATAATGTAATTTATTGTGTATAAATAATATAAGGTTTCTGCATACTGACAATGTTGCTTATAGTGACTATTAAAATATTTAAAAATGAAAATTCAATAAGAAAATTTTGATTTATTTATTAATAATTTATATTATGAATATTATGAAGAAAAAGCACAAATTACTATAAATTATCTATTATTTTTTTTATTATGTTACTCGGTCAACATTATTGACACAACCTTTGAAAATTTGTTTTCGTTTTTACACCGCTACGTGCTCATTTTTGAGGTTTAAAATAGTTCAGTTTATATTTATCCTACTAATTAAATTTGTTAAAATTAACCATAAGACTTTAATTTACAGCTGACTGGCTTGGAGTATGCCAAATGTCCAATCCAAACAAGGACGACTGTTTCAAAAATCTTTTTGAAGGAATGTTTCCAGCTTTGTCAAGAGGTAAAATAGATATAATAAATTATAAAAAATATTTGAAATGATAAAGAATTTATTTAGAACAAAATGTATGGTAATTACAATAATTATTTTTACATTACACAAATATTTTCTGGCATATCTAGCACAATTACTTAACCCATTATGTCATGAATGTAAAAATCCCAAACAAATAATTCGACTTACGTGATTATATTTGGTAATTGAAGATTTTAATATATTCATGTTATGTATTCAATGATCAAAACAAAAGTAAAAAATTGT
Organism: Ctenocephalides felis; assembly: GCF_003426905.1. Taxonomy (NCBI): domain Eukaryota; kingdom Metazoa; phylum Arthropoda; class Insecta; order Siphonaptera; family Pulicidae; genus Ctenocephalides; species Ctenocephalides felis. The sequence goes on from NW_020537646.1 coordinate 3,449,975, forward strand.
TTGTAATGTTATTAATCTAGTTTTTTAGTGTTACGATCATGTAACTCGTTACAATAACCCAGATCGACAAGTCAATGATGAATACAAGTATTTATAAAGAATAATGATGTAAAAAAATATTTTTTCAATTTTACAACTGCACATATAAATTAGTTATGATTGGCAATTTCTTGCTAACTTTATGTAAGACCAAGTAAAAACTAGGTTTCAAAAATTCCATAATAAATTATTCCAATCTTAAATAAATATTTATAATTAAATCACTTTTCGTACAACTATAATATTTTAGAATGTTTGTTTAGTACTCTATTGCAATGTAAATTTTATGAAATACAAAAAAAAATTTTTTTAATTATTAATTTCGATAAAAAAAAGTTCAACTGACTTGCAACTGCAAACTCAAAGTTTTTCTAATTTTGGTGACGAGCGATTCAGAATGACTTAAAACGTTTAGATAACGTAGAATAGTAAATTGGATTTTTTGATAAAGACAAATCGTTTATAAACATTTTATTTCATAGGTTCGTAAATTTTAAAATATTTGAAAAATTAATAATGAGAGCCAGTAATTTTAATAAAAGGCAAAGGTTTGTTTTTTGATTTTTGATCAAAAAAATTTAGGTTTGGATTTTTCGTATAAAAAAATAATCTGGATGTAAATAAATTAGTCAAAAATATTATTAATAAATTAGTAATTTATACAAAAACTAAAGTCGTGAAATTTAGATTATATATTCTGAAATTAAGGCAATGAATAATGCATTGGAATAACTATAGGAAATCAAAATTATCTAGTTTTTCATATTGGCAATTATTTATAGTATAGATTTTTGGTCATCGATTTTAGCAAGTTATAGCGTATTATTTTATATTTTTTTAGTATTGGTTCATGTTAAAATAAATAAAAATATTTGATAATTTTAATATCTTCATTTAAAAAAATGAATAAATTTTTACTGATTGACAGTTGACTATTCTAATAGTTTTTGGTTTTAAAAAATACCTTGAGTTAAATAGTAAAATGTGAAGAAGACAGGTTGCAACTAATCACAATTAGCTATATTCAAGCTAATTTTAGCAAATTTTTTTATTCAAAACAGATTCTAGAATTATACCCTTTTGTAAGTCGTTAGTTTTTCATTAAAAACAAAATTTGTTATATTTTTTGTATTGGTAATTTTCCTGTAATATTGATTATAAAGTTTTATTAATCATTCTTTTAGCGTTATTTTATGTGAATAATAGATAGTACTGCCCTAGGGCAGGTCCATGGGCTGAGTTAAACATCAAATCGATTTAGGGAAAAATATTGTGAAAGATTACCCATTGCCATTTCTCATCGCTGCTCAAAAATGGGGTTTTTTAATTCGAAACATATTTTGCTAAAACAAATAGAATATCTATCTGTGCTTTTAGTCAATTTAACATATTTTGAGCAAAATTAATTTTTGCACAGAATTATTTAATTTGTAAACCTTGAACGACATCTAATCGAATTTATACCCGGAAAACATCAGCATCAATTTTTTTAATATTTGTTGAATAGCAATCAGAACAATTTTATTCTATAAGCCGTTTTTTTATTTATTTTGCAATAGACAATCAGAATACATTTTTTCTATAAGCCTATGTGATGATGTTATATATGGCGTTTAAAGGTCTCCACCATTAAAGAGATCCTCTGCTAGAATTAATCTATAGCTGTCTGTATATAATTTAATATTGCAGATCCTTTGGCCATTTCTTTTTGAGTCTTTTTGTTTGTACCATTTTGTTGATGATTTTATAAGCCATTGAGCTATAATTTTGATCCCCAAACATCAAATGTGGCGGGGTAGAAGATTTGCAATAAGATACTTCTACTTTCTCAAATGAGATCTCTAGGAACACCAATAATTTTACAAATTTTTATCTTATCCCAGGTATTCCAGAAATAGGTGTAGCAAGTTTCGAGCCTCTGCACATCGACGGAGTCATGGTGTCAAGGGGATCAGGAGGTCTGGCCCTATCAGGCGGCTTCCGTGACCTGCAGGTCGGCGGTCCCAGCAATGCCACCGTACAAAGAGCAAGGTGAATTTGCCGCTACGTTTACTTTCTCTTGCTGCTAGAATACGATTTATCTGATATTCATGCAGTCGTCTATCTAATAAATATATCGTGCATGCACACAACATGCAGCTGCATCGGATGCACAGGAAAGCACGTCATAAATACTCTCGCTCGGGGAACGAACCGATAAATTGTAATGAGTTAGTTGATTTATTACTTCGGATAGAAATCACATAACGCGATATTTTTCATAACTAAAACATTGTTATTGGTTAGGAGACTGCCGTGTGTTTGTATTTTTATATAAAATTACATTCTAAAATTGCAAGTATTAGAGGGAACATTGCTTTCCTTACACGTTTTGGACCGTAACTTTTTCATTAGCATTATTTATTTGCTTGCGCAGATTCACTACAAAATATGGTCAAAATGTAACAACACAAACCAATAAAAAACAAACCAGTATTTACTCAATCCTCAGAATAGAGCTTCATCTTTCAGCATCATTATCACACTTTCATATAAGTTCTAGGTTTCATAATCTAAAAACGGAATCATGTGCAATTTGACCCCACCATAATTATTAGATTTTTAATGCGTTTATTTTCGTAATTAAAACATCGTTATTGGTCAGAAGTCAGCTGTGATCTTGTATTTTTATATCGCTATCAAAAATTGCTTTCCTCCGATTTGGACTGTAACTTTTTCATTTGCTTTTTTTATTTGCTTGCACAAATTTTCTACAAAATATAATTCAAATATAACAATGCACGCCAGAAAAAAATATAAACCAATATTTACTCAATCCTTAAAAAAGAGCTTCATCCTTCAGCATTACCATTCCACTTTCATAAAAGTTCTTGTTTTTATCAGCAAAAAACTGAATCAGGTACAATTTGACTCCACCCTAATCATTAAATTGTTTATCATTTGTCAAAAAGTTTTGTACAATGTAATCAGGAGGTACAAGGTGCATAGACTGTATGGTAGATATGGTAAAATTGGTCCAAGCTCCAACAGTTGTTGCTCAGTGGCCAAGATGTGTGGATGTCAATAATGGAAAAATCACCAATTTGCCTATTTATGACGCTTTACTTTAACTGCATTGTTTAATTTCATTGGTTGTTGAATGTCGACATCAGAATTCCTCATTCTGTTAGTAATAACAGTTCAAGTAAACAATTTCTATTTAATCAACTCCAACTGGAAGTCCAGAGGGTTTTTCAGCTGTGAGTAAAAAATCTCTGAAACAATATTTGGCAAACCAATTTTGACACTGCCGTTTTATTAGGGCTTTATCATCATAATTACCTCATAACTTTTGTGAGATTAAGATGTCTCTTTACCTTTGCAAAAGTTTGATGTTCTAAATTCAATGAACAAACAAAAACTATGCAACGTATCAAAAAGCACATTTGCACAGATAGACATCTAAAACTACCTACTATCTAAAAAGGTATTTTAGATAGACATTTGGAATTCCTCAGCGAATCTAAAAAATCTATTGAAACTATCTAAATTAAAAACGGCAATTACTTAGGGATCGATTCTGCATTACATAGGGAACAGAAAGGCCATGTTATAACCATGTTAACTTTCCATACTCAATATTGACCAAAGCCATGTTGTTTGTGTGCAGTCATGCGTATTTCTCAGGTTGTCAGATAGCAAACCTAACCTAAAAACCGCACAAATGTCAAAGAAAAACGATCTTAGATAACAGCGTGTTCATGACACGGCTTCATAACATACGAGAGACGTTGCAATTTTAATGTAAAACGCCTGAATGAACAGCAAACACACAAAATTTTGACAGTATTCAGTATGATTTAATAGCATAATGTGTTGAAGGTTGGTACGTAACATAGCCTTGCCTAAACTCTTATGCAATAAAATCGGTCGCTTAGTTTCCAACCTAATACTTCTAATCAACCCTGAATTAAAATCGGTTTCTTTTCCAGCATTGACTTTGTTACGAGACAAATGAACTTCGACCTAGCAATTCCCAAATTAAAAATCGATGCCAAGTACAGCCTAAAAGGCAACATCCTGCTCCTTCCCGTGGTGGGCAATGGTGATGCCAGGTTGACTCTGCGAGATGTCATGACAAGTGTCAGCACAAATTTCAGTTTGGTCGAGAGCGAACCTGGCAGACAGGTCCTCAACATCGACACAATGAAAGTTACTTTCATTGTTGGAGGAATGCGCATACATCTTACGAATTTGTTCAATGGAAACGAAATTCTAGGTAATAATAGTAATATGATGTATCTTACCAAGTACCAAGAAATTGGACGACAGAAGTTAAAAGTTGGAATTGGTTTATAGCCAATTTATTTTGTACCTATATGGCAACATTTGAAGTGAACAATCGAAGTGTTGTAAATTTTGTTGTTTATACAAACTTTATTAGATGAATACAACTTATTATATGAAGATTCAAATTGTGAAAAAACAACGCTTATCAATAATAGCAATTTCCAAATAAAATAGTGATTCAATTTTTGACAAATATACCAAGTGTTTATATATTGGGACTATGTAGTTCTATTATAAATTTTAGTTAAACAAGAATTAATTCATTTATTTTTTCCAGGTGCAAGTTTGAATCTGTTCTTGAACCAAAACGCCATGGAAGTTATCTCAGAACTAAGAAGTGATCTTGAAAGTGGTTTAGCCGATATTTTCAAAGCCTTATGGAACAACGTTTTCTCAAGACTTCCTTTAGATTTATGGACAATTCCTTGAACCATTAAAACACATTATCTGTGATCAAAATAATAATCTCTAAGTTAAAAAGCATTTCATTCCAAATAACCATCACGAAAAAAATGATATCGCTATTAAGTAAGTTTCATATAAGTATTATTTTTTATGTTATTTTAGTTTGTAATTTTTATTAAGGTATTTGTAAAATTAATGCACTTTTAACTATAGTTTAATGAAGTTATTATGTGAATGAGAGTATTGTGATAACTATTATTGTTGTTGTATGTTTGATATATTTTATAGATTTATAATGTTGTATCTTTAAACAGAAAATTTACAAAATAAATTATATATAAAAAAAGTTTAATTTCACTAGAAAATTTTATTTAGTATTTTTTAACAAAGGACGATAAAATATTTTCAAAAGATTTTTGACATAGTATTTAAAACTTGTACTTTATACAGGATAAATTTAAATAAATACAGTTCAAATTTAGTGTATTAAATTTGAGACAAAAATCAAATGCATCAAAATTTGTACATTTTGAGTTTTTTAAAGAAAGGAACGTCTGATTTTACTTATATACACGATGACATGCACCAATAGTTATTATTTTTTTATATTAATTTTTGAAATTCTAATGTATAATTTGAACAACATTTGAAAAATTTAATTACAAAGTCAACTTTTTTGATAAATATTGTCGATGTCAGTATGTACGAATAATTACCAAAAATAATCCAAATCAATAAATTGCTAATATTTCAATTTTTGACAAAATTTGAAAAGTTTTAATTGTACAATTTGGTATCAAATAGAGTGAAAACTTGCTCTATAAAATAGATATTTTTAAAAGTTTAAAAGAATGAAATCTCGGAATCTATGATACTTCAAAGAACATGTTGATCTGTGTGAAATAAATTAATTAAAAATTAACACCTGTTTCTTTGAACTTCTAATTTTATATCTTAAAATGTTTTGCAACATTTCTGTTGTCGAACCCAAAGTAAGATTTGTGTACAAGAAATATTACTATAACCAATAATATTAATTTGAGTGTGTAATATTGATTATTAATTATAAATGAAAACATAAATTGATAATTTGACTAAAATAATTTAAAACTGATTTTTTAAAACGCTTTTCTTCAATAACTGTGATAAATGCATATACGTACGTAATTGCATATTTAACAGAGTGTAATCTTCATAATTTCAAAGCATAATTTTTTTCTATTATTCAAATTGACACATTACAAGTTGTAATTTACAACAATTATTGATTATAATGTATAGAAATTTGTATTTTTATTATTTATGAGCAAAGTATCTAATTATCCATGAATAATTTATAAGACATACAAGGAAGACAATAGCTACTAATGATCAGTAACATTGATTATTCATGTTAACTTTCTATCATTATGAGAAGAAAATATAATAACATTTGTAGTGCTGGTAAACAAATTGTCTATATTAAATAAATGCATACATTAAACAATACAAATTTCAGCATAATTTAGAAAAATGAACGTTGAAGAAACGGGCATACTGAAAATGAAACAAAACTAATAATTAAGCGAGCAATTTATATGGTATTTTTTGACTTTATATGGTATTTTTTGACTTTTTGAATATAATAATATTTTCACAAATCCTATTTTCATCAATAATAGTAATACTAGTCCTTACGATTAAATAATGATTCAAAGGTAAGAGGTATAAATTATAGTTTATATTTCTCAAGAAGTTATTTATGGTACACTTGGAAGTTCCTATTTTTGATCCTCAATTAATATTTCGAGTTTCAAAAGTTGTGTATGATAAAGAACAATTTTTTATGTTATTTTTACTATTCCATTTATTCTAAAAAAATTTAATAATAAATACGCCCGAATGGATACAACAGTACAAAAATGAAATGTTTCACGATTGATCATCAGGAGCATTAAAAATAACAAAAACCAATATTATCAACAAATATATATTCAGAGTTTCAATATGTAGTTATTTGGTTTTCTCAAATTATAGAAATTTCTCTAGATTTTTTTTTAAATTTATCAAAAATTAATGATTGATTTTTGTTTTTAACGTCATCACCACGTACATTTTTCTTCTTGGATTTTTGAATAGCAATCAGAATTTAACAGATTTATAATATCGTCGAATTTTATAGGGCAACTTCATAAGGCAACTTACCGAAGGAAAAAATCGCATAAGAAAAAAAGATATTTATATTTCTTTTCATCTTTTTAAAGCCTTCTGAACTATTTGGCATAATTTAGCTAAAATGCATGTATGTGTGTTTGTGGATGTGTAAGTATGCGCGGATACAATTTTTTGTTGACGATTTCAAAAACACGGATCAACTGATTAGAATGATTCAAAAAATATTCGATTACTACCGATAGAGAGACGTGCTGATTAGTTTTTGGCCAAGGCAGGTCCAGCAGTTTCCAAATACCAAAAATGCAAAAAGTGCCTAAAATTGTATAACTCAGTATTTCAAAATATTGAACTTGATTTCACGATGCAATGCACTACTAATTTTTTCTATTAAATTTTGAAATTCAAATGATTAATTTGAAACAGTAATGCCTCGAAAAATCATTTTGAAATTTTGACTAGTTTCGATCCAAGAGTTGATCAGAAGGAGAGTTTTCTAAAGCATTTTATAAAACTATGACCAACATCTACTTTACCAGAAAATTTCCAAAACTTTTATATTTATTCAAATTCCACGTATATTTAAAACAATTTAAAAATTAGTTATTCAAATTTCACATACATTTGTTAATAAATTTCATAAAATTTTATCTTATTTCAATCTTCCTAGAAAATACTGAACATATGACTTGCAGAATTTCATATATTCTTGCGTGCAACAAGTATTACGAAAAACAAAGCGTGAATTTTTTAATGGAACGAGAAATTATATGGTGTAAATTTCTTCATATTTTTTTCTGAATATAATAAATCAAATTTTTTGGTACATTTCATCACTTAGAACACAATTACTTATGTGGTTTCTAGATACAACATTGCATAAATGTTAGACATATATAATCCAGCAATGATAACACATTAAAAACTAACTGTTGCAATAAGGAAATCTTTGAATATTTTTAATTAGAAGAAGTATAATTTTATTTCAAGTGTGATTAATCTAAACATTGTAAATTGAAAAAATATATTTTTATCGCCATAAAAATTCAATAACATCCTTAAGTCGCCAGATATTCATAATCTTATTATTGTGTGCAATATTTTTGTCCTTGAAATTACAGAGTTCATTCAAGTTTTTTCTACAAAGCAAAATATTAAACAATGATAATAGATATGTTTGTCAGTTTTTATTTAACAATAATGTAACGCGTTTTATATCTGTCGGAGGAAAACTTATAAAACAACAATATCTAGCAATTTATTGACTTCTATAGGAATTTATTGCAATCAGTCAAAACGTCATTTGCGGCAAATCTGAAGTGATATTACGGATATTGGCATTTTTATAACAATATTCAGCTTCACTAACAATAAGAATAATACCGTGAAAAAAATATATATTTAAATGTGTGCGCTCCGAAACAAGATTTAATACTACTATACTCGGTATTTGACTATGATCAGATCAGTAATGATATATGGTTTATCTATTTTAATAAAATAAAATAATAAAGAAGTTCGAGGCCTACAAAAAAAACTTCTGAAAAATAAATTCGAAAATATTAAGTACCCAATTACTCTGCATAGCTTATTTCTACATAAACATCTTGTTGAAAACAAATTTTGACTCAGTTTTTAGTACCAAGAAGGAAGGATAAAATTTGCAGAATTAGCCCCCGAATCTCATTATGTAGTAATATTTCCTTTTATATGTTTAGTTTTAAACTTCCATATTAAAATTTCTAAGTCAAGAAGTCCTGAGACACAAAATTTGAGTTTAGAAGTAAAACGTCTAAAAGTTCATCCCAGACAAATTGTTTTCAAGCCCTGATGTAAAGTTTTTGAATACTTAATCATAATAATAAATTTTAGATTGAAAGTCTTGTAATTTTAGATGCCTTAAAGTGTTTTTCAAAAGTAATTTAAATTTTGAAATTAATAAAATAACACCAATAAAATACATATTATATATGGATGCTTTTTCGATGTTGAATATGCAATTTACACTGTTTTAATATTTCAATCACGTTTCTTAGATTTCTGTATGAATCATTCATTCAGTGATTTTTTAAGTTCACAATAAAAATAAATTATTGCGGTCCAATTCTTTCAAATTCATTCTAAAAACAACAAATGGGAATTTACTTATACTGGTACTTTTTGCTAATATGAAAATGTCCGGAATCAACAAAAAATAAATTATAGATGATGGAAATAAATTATATCTATTTTTCTACAAATCTAGTTGTAAATCCACACACTTCAAAATGTACAAAATCAAAAATTCAAAAAAAAATCTATTGTTAATATACTTAAAATTTAAAAGCAGATACTATGATAATCTTGACGTTTGAACGCCTCAATTTTCATTTTAGATTCCTCAAACTATAAAATTTTATTTATTTATTTTTAAAATAAATAAATATATATTTGCATCAAAATCAATTTTTAACAAATCGTACGTAATCAAACAGTTAAAATAAATTTATTTTAATAATTAATATAATTTATAAATAGATACTACAAAGGTAATCTTGAAGTTTTAACTCCATTTTCTTAAAACCCCTCTCTCTCAAATTATTTTAGACTGAAATAGAAAACAAATAAAACTGTAGAATTGAAAATTTTATTTTAACTTTTAAAAAGCTATCTAATCGATGTAATTGGTGTTTATATTTATAAACAAATATAATAAAATTCAAATATAATATTGCAATTTAAGCGAAAATAGACTATCAGCAAATTTGGATTTATCTTGAAAAAGTAATTTTAAAATGTAGAAAAATTTAAATTCCATAGAGACTATTTCAGGCCTATTTCATATATTTATACATCAAATTCCATTTTTACCTTTTTTAACCATCCTCATATAATCACCACATTACTCTTTAAAAAATAGGGTGCCAAACCCATCACTACTCTATTTTGCAAACAATAGGAAATAAAACCAATAAATAATAATTTATTACAATCGCACCATAAAAAGTGAGGTTGTGAATGAAACCATTAACACTCTTTTATAGATTAAATTATAATCTTTATAGATTTAACTATAATAATTAACTGCTTCATACCAATGATCAGTTGACAATTCATAACAGAAACATAATTGACGTCACGACCTTACAAGCAAACAATTATAATATAATCTCTGAAAAAACAATGTAGTTTTAAGTAATTTATAACCATCGAGAGATTTAACACTGCCATCAAGTTATTTCTGGCTTGTTTATAAGAAAGAGCATTAAAAAGTTTTATCAATGAAATGAGAAATGCTATAAAATTGTTAGAGCTAATATAGAGAATTGGGCAAAATGGGTTTCATGTCATATAAAAGTGTAATTTTAGACTGAAGGAAAAGTGAATTTAAATTATGCCTAAAAAACTGAAAAAGGATAAATCAAAAATGAAATGTATAAAAAAATGTGGTATTCATTATTTATTCGATATATATTTAAGAAACTTATATAATCTGTAAATTCATGAATTTATGTATTTGATAATATTTATTTAGTAATAAGTAAAAATAGGTGAACCGAATTTTATCTTATAAAAGTGTATTTTTAGAATGACTTCGAAGAAATAGTGATAATAGAAATTCTGGGTGTAGAGAAAAATTACAGAATAATTATAGAAAATAGTTTAATAGTCAGTTTTATCTGACTTCCAGATCAAACAAACTAGTACGAGTTATTGAAATAAATATTTAAATAGAAATTCACAAATATTTGTTAATGCAAATGTGATAATATATTTCACAACATCTAAATTTCTTCGACTTACACGTGAAGTCTGAGAAACAAATTTCAAACTAAATTATTTAAATAATTTAGAGTTCATTTAGAATATTTGGATATTTATTTAAATTAAACTAACACAAAATATCTCATTTAATGCAATTTGTTATGGTGAATTTTAAAGGAGGACATTATATTTTAAATTTAGTAAATAATGTTCTACGAGGATATGATTTTATATAAATATTTTCGAAATTGTCAGTATTTATTTAATTTTATATTGAATAGTTTTTATAGTTATTAATGCCATTTAAGATGGTATAAAATCACAGTCATGACAAAACTAATAAATTTTCCAGAAGTTCGATGTAGGAAGAGTTAATGCAATACAAGCAATTTTATACTAAAATATATAATACCCATGAACAAATCATAAATTATAGGATATGTACTTTTTCAATAAAATTAATATTTATTATGACATTGTCATATTATTATATATGTCCATCATCATGCATGGCCTTCATAAAAATGATGAATCGCACTTATTTATCGGTAAATAAATTATTTTCGATACTTAAAATTAAACATAAAAATTATAAAAATATAATATCACTTACTTTGATCCATTTTCCCTGATATCAGCTTCAGTTTTTGCCAAAATACACAAAAAGTCAAAACAGTAACACATCACTTCACCTGGAATAATAAACAAACATTTTGATATCCATTTAAGAAAAAATATTTTTAAATTATATATATATTTATATATATATATATTAATTACATCAATTGATCAACTTTCATTTTCAGGAACTGATAAAAATGAATTATTTACAAATTTTATTAAATATCATTTATTTCTAAATTTTGTGTAGTCTTAAATTCTGCCAACTGTATACCTAGAAATATATAATTAAGTATAACTTTCATTTTCAAAATAAACACAAAAATACTAGGTAAGCTCTTCATACAGGAGTAGAAAAAAAAATTAAGATAAAGTGAAAAAAAGTAAAAAAATAAAAAGATTTCACTCCGTGAAGAAAAGTCTTTGGCTTCATGCAATAAAAATTGATGAATGACATATAGTTCATGAATCTTTTAATTATATATCACAATATTATATATTATATTATAATTATGGATGAATATAATAAAATGAAACTATTATATTATAAAGTATTTGCAAATTCAATTTGAAGGCAGAGACACCACAACGCCCCAATTTTGTGTCCAAAAAATCTCGGTCCTATCATGACCCATTTTTACTGTCTCTTAACCATTAAAATTAAGCATTAACACGTTATGCAATGCAAGAAAATTAATCGACAAACCACAAACTTAGGGTATTTAAATTAACATTTACAAATAAATTGCCTTTTCATAAATTAAGAAGTTGATGTAAAAAAATTGTGACACCCCACCCGTTGCGGTGCCGAAGGTATAAAACTGAAAGTCCAGGGATACGACGCGACATTTGGCGCGTAAGTTAAAAAGAATTCGTTTCAAACACGAATAATAATAAAAACTAATATATAAATACAAGGATTTTAATTAATAAGTGCAATTTAGTGTTTATTACTAGTGCGAGGTTGTTAAAAGTGATTAATGTTTGCCTTTTCGTGATTAAAATTATATTCATATTTTTAAAATGGTGAGCAAGATATCATATTTGTTAGCAATTCTGCTGGCATGTTTTCTAAGGGTAGAAGGAGCAGACCTTCTTGAAAGACGTAAGTCTTTATAATAAACAAATTATAATAAATATATTATTTATATCTGTACTAGATTAGATTATATTTGCCATACATTTGATACATTTGTCCTAATTGGTAACGAACATTGATTTCCAATGAAATTTTTGATTGGAATTGTAATTAAAAACCCAATATTTAATTTCCAACCCTTTAGATTAATAAAAAAATAGCTAAATAATGTTGACAAATAAATACACTACAATTTGTATAAAAAATACGACTGACTATCTTAAAATACAATCAAATTGAACTTTTTTTAATAGAATAACAAAAAAATTAATGTTGTGCTATATTCAGATGTTTTACATATAAATTAAGAAAAAATTCTATAATCCTCCACTAAAACAGTAGTCTTTTAAAGATCTAAATTCTGAATAAAATAATGGGAAAATTATGTTCAGATAAATATTTTACTTGTTATTATAACCAAACCATAATTTCCATTGAAACTATGGCCTAATATAAGATTTTTACATAAAAATTTAAAAAAATAGATAAATAATGTTTACGAAGTGAATTTTATTTAAAAACAGTACTATTAACTTTATTAAATATTTATAACCAATAACAATGTTTTTAATAAAATTAAAAAAAAAAATAATTCGACTCAAGACGTCATAATCTTGAGCAATTGCTTTGTGAAAAATTCAGAAAGTGTACTGATAATCAATGAATTTAAAAAATTATCATATATGGGCTTGTTTAAGCAATTAACTAATATTTAACAAACGAATTACATTAAATCCTAAAATTGTCACAAAATATTCACTTATACAAATGTACAAGTAATTGTGATGATTTTTTTTAGTATTGATTTACCACTTTATACTTTTTATACTATAATTATTATTTAAAACATTATGCAGGAAAAGTGATAAAACAAATATATTAAGATTATTTAAATAAAAATCTGTAAATAATTTTAAAGAACTCATTTCTAAACACTAAATGTACAACTAATTTCCTTATAAATGATATTTAATATATATTCATTAAACGTTGAATATTATTGATCAATATTCAATATATTTGAACCAATTAATAATTAATAATAATAATTAGATAAAATAATTTTAGTATTTTATTAAATAATAATAATAATAATAATAATAATAAGAAAATAATTAATAATAATAATAAGAATAATATCGAGAAAATAAAAAATTATTTACCAACACTAACAAGCTAATAGTTTTTCTTTTTAATTTTTTTTCTCTTTATTGAATTACAATCTGTCTTTACAAAAAGGAAGACATTGAGTAATTTTGATGATATATGAAAAAATAAACATTAGATCTAAAAGGTTACCCAATAGTGATCCTTTTCAATTTTGATATATTGAATTTAAATCTTGTAATGATCTATGAGGTAACTGAGTATAAATTGTGAATTATAACAACAAATAAAATAAAAGACATAACTAAACAAGCTAATAGTAATAGGTTGACAAATCAGTATATTAAAATATTGTTTATTTACTAATAGTGATGAATAGATTTCTGTAAAGAGTAATCATTTTCCTTATTAGTATAGCTTCCATCCATAATAAAAATTGCGTTTCTTATAGAATTAATACGGTATAAATTTGTAGGTCAATCCATCCATTAAAACAATTTTTTATCATTTATGTCCTGGTGTTATGTAATCGTCTTCAACAAAAGGTTGCCAATACTGTGCAATAGTAAACACAGTGAAAGTGTTACATTAAACATATATACTTGCCGGGACGCAAGCACTCATATTGAGTTCTTGTGTTATATCACTACTGCATAATACATACTATACTAGCTTGGGTTACTTATTAAAGTTATGTATATAGGTAAACTATCATCGGGTAATGACTATATAAAATATCTCTTTGGAGATAAATATGAATTTCTGAACGATTATTGGTGATTGATAGTAATCAGTACCACCAGGTAATAGCAAATTACCGAAGGTAGATCTACAGACGTGTGCGGATGTGCCTAGAGATTTAAATATCACATTGTATATAACATGAAGCAATTTTGCTGTAATTGCATTGTTTTGAAGCAACATTAATAATATTACCACAAATTTATCCAAATAGCCTGCATAAAGAAGTATGTTTAGAAGTATGATCAACTCGTCTTAACCCAGAGTCAACTCTTCTAACAAATTATTATTCCCCAAATCAAAGCTTAAACATTTTTCTATTATTTCCAGCTCTTTACATAGTCACTTGCA
>NW_020537646.1:3465600-3482209 GCF_003426905.1 Ctenocephalides felis
TGATATCGCTCTTAAATAAGTTTCTTATAAGTATTATTTTTTATGTTATTTTAGTTTGTAATTTTTATTAAGGTATTTGTAAATTAATGCACTTTTAACTATAGTTTAATGAAGTTATTATGTGAATGAGAGAATTGTGATAACTATTATTGTTGTTGTATGTTTGATATATTTTATAGATTTATAATGTTGTATCTTTAAACAGAAAATTTACAAAATAAATTGTATATAAAAAAAGTTTAATTTCACTAGAAAATTTTATTTAGTATTTTTAACAAAGGACGATAAAATATTTTCAAAAGATTTTTGACACAGTATTTAAAACTTGTACTTTATACAGGACAAATTTAAATAAATACAGTTCAAATTTAGTGTATGAATTTGAGACAAAAATCAAATGCATCAAAATTTGTACATTTTGAGTTTTTAAAGAAAGGAACGTCTGATTTTACTTATATACACGATGACATGCACCACTAGTTATTATTTTTTTATATTAATTTTTGAAATTCTAATGTATAATTTGAACAACATTTGAGAAATTTAATTACAAAGTCAACTTTTTTGATAAATATTGTCGATGTCAGTATGTACGAATAATTACCAAAAATAATCCAAATCAATAAATTGCTAATATTTCAATTTTTGACAAAATTTGAAAAGTTTTAATTGTACAATTTGGTATCAAATAGAGTGAAAACTTGCTCTATAAAATAGATATTTTTAAAAGTTTAAAAGAATGAACTCTCGGAATCTATAATACTTCAAAGAACATGTTGATCTGCGTGAATTAAATTAATCAAAAATTAACACCTGTTTCTTTGAACTTCTAAATTTATATCTTAAAATGTTTTGCAACATTTTTGTTGTCGAACCCAAAGTAAGATTTGTGTACAAGAAATATTACTATAACCAATAATATTAATTTGAGTGTGTAATATTGATTATTAATTATAAATGAAAACATAAATTGATAATTTGACTAAAATAATTTAAAACTGACTTTTTAAAACGCTTTTCTTCAATAACTGTGATAAATGCATATACGTAATTGCATATTTAAAAGAGTGTAATCTTCATAATTTCAAAGCATAATTTTTTTTATCTATTATTCAATTGACACATTACAAGTTGTAATTTACAACAATTATCAAATACAATGTACAGAAATTTTTATTTTTATTATTTATGAGCAAAGTATCTAATTATCCATGAATAATTTATAAGACATACAAGGAAGACAATAGCTACTAATGATCAGTAACATTGATTATTCATGTTAACTTTCTATCATTATGAGAAGAAAATATAATAACATTTGTAGTGCTGGTAAACAAATTGTCTATATTAAATAAATGCATACATTAAACAATACAAATTTCAGCATAATTTAGAAAAATGAACGTTGAAGAAACGGGCATACTGAAAATGAAACAAAACTAATAATTAAGCTAGCATATTATATGGTATTTTTTGACTTTCATCTTGAATATAATATATTTTCACAAATCCTATTTTCATCAATAATAGTAATACTAATCCTTACCATTAAATAATGATTCAAAGGTAAGAGGTATAAATTATAGTTTATATTTCTCAAGAAGTTATTTATGGTACACTTGGAAGTTCCTATTTTTGATCCTCAATATTTCGAGTTTCAAAAGTTGTGTATGATAAAGAACATTTTTTTCATATTATTTTTACTATTCCATTTAATCTAAAAAAATTTAATAATAAATACGCCCGAATGGATACAATAGTACAAAAATGAAATGTTTCACGATTGATCATCAGGAGCATTAAAAATAACAAAAACCAATATTATCAACAAATATATATTCAGAGTTCCAATCTGTAGTTATTTGGTTTTCTCAAATTATAGAAATTTCTCTAGATTTTTTTTGATTTATCAAAAATTAATGATTGGTTTTGTTTTTGAACGTCATCACCACGTACATTTTTTTTTCTTGGATTTTTGAATAGCAATCAGAATTTAACAGATTTATAATATCGTCGAATTTTATAGGGCAACTTCATAAGGCAACTTACCGAGGGAAAAAATCGCATAAGAAAAAAAGATATTTATATTTCTTTTCATCTTTTTAAAGCCTTCTGAACTATTTGGCATACTTTAGCTAAAATGCATGTATGTGTGTTTGTGGATGTGTAAGTATGCGCGGATACAATTTTTTGTTGACGATTTCAAAAACACGGATCAACTGATTAGAATGATTCAAAAAATATTCGATTACTACCGATAGAGAGACGTGCTGATTAGTTTTTGGCCAAGTTTCCAAATACCAAAAATGCAAAAAGTGCCTAAAATTGTATAACTCAGTATTTCAAAATATTGAACTTATTTCACGATGCAATGCACTACAAATTTTTTCTATTAAATTTTGAAATTCAAATGATTAATTTGAAACAGTAATGCCTCGAAAAATCATTTTGAAATTTTAACTAGTTTCGATCCAAGAGTTGATCAGAAGGAGAGTTTTCTAAAGCATTTTATAAAACTATGACCAACATCTACTTTACCAGAAAATTTCCAAAACTTTTATATTTATTCAAATTCCACGTATATTTAAAACAATTTAAAAATTAGTTATTCAAATTTCACATACATTTGTTAATAAATTTCATAAAATTTTATCTAATTTCAATCTTCCTAGAAAATACTGAACATATGACTTGCAGAATTTCATATATTCTTGCGTGCAACAAGTATTACGAAAAACAAAGCGTGAATTTTTTAATGGAACGAGAAATTATATGGTGTAAATTTCTTCATATTTTTTTCTGAATATAATAAATCAAATTTTTTGGTACATTTCATCACTTAGAACACAATTACTTATGTGGTTTCTAGATACAACATTGCATAAATGTTAGACATATATAAATCCAGCAATGATAACACATTAAAAACTAACTGTTGCAATAAGGAAATCTTTGAATATTTTAATTAGAAGAAGTATAATTTTATTTCAAGTGTGATTAATCTAAACATTGTAAATTGAAAAAAATATTTTTTATCGCCATAAAAATTCAATAACATCCTTAAGTCGCCAGATATTCATAATCTTATTATTGTGTGCAATATTTTTGTCCTTGGAATTACAGAGTTCATTCAAGTTTTTTCTACAAAGCAAAATATTAAACAATGATAATAGATATGTTTGTCAGTTTTTATTTAACAATAATGTAACGCGTTTTATATCTGTCGGAGGAAAAATTATAAAACAACAATATCTAGCAATTTATTGACTTCTATAGGAATTTATTGCAATCAGTCAAAACGTCATTTGCGGCAACATTGGCATTTTTATAACAATATTTAGCTTCACTAACAATAAGAATAATACCGTAAAAAAATATTTAAATGTGTGCGCTCCGAAACAAGATTTATTACTACTATACTCGGTATTTGACTATGATCAGATCAGTAATGATATATGGTTCATTTATTTCAATAAAATAAAATATTAAAGAAGTTCGAGGCCTACAAAAAAAACTTCTGAAAAATAAATTCGAAAATATTAAGTAGCCAATTACTCTGCATAGCTTATTTCTACATAAACAACTTGTTGAAAACAAATTTTGACTCAGTTTTTAGTACCAAGAAGGAAGGATAGATTTGCAGAATTAGCCCTCGAATCTCATTATGTAGTAATATTTCCTTTTATATGTTTAGTTTTAAACTCTCATATTAAAATTTCTAAGTCAAGAAGTCCTGAGACACAAAATTTGAGTTTAGAAGTAAAACGTCTAAAAGTTCATCCCAGACAAATTGTTTTCAAGCCCTGATGTAAAGTTTTTGAATACTTAATCATAATAATAAATTTTAGATTGAAAGTCTTGTAATTTTATTAGATACCTTAAAGTGTTTTTCAAAAGTAATTTCAATTTTGAAATTAATAAAATAACACCGATAAATACATATTATATATGGATGCTTTTTCGATGTTGAATATGCAATTTACACTGTTTTAATATTTTAATCACGTTTCTTAGATTTTTGTATGAATCATTCATTCAGTGATTTTTTAAGTTCACGATAAAAAGAAATCATTGCGGTCCAATTTTTTCAAATTCATTCTAAAAAACAAATGGGAATTTGCTTATACTGGTACTTTTTGCTAATATGAAAATTTCCAGAATCAACAAAAAATAAATTATAGATGATGATAATAAATTATATCTATTTTTTACAAATCTAGTTGTAAATCCACACACTTCAAAATGTACAAAATCAAAATTCAAAAAAAAAATCTATTGTTAATATACTTAAAATTTAAAAGCAGATACTATGATAATCTTGAAGTTTGAACGCCTTAATTTTCATTCTAGATTCCTCAAACTATATAATCCCTTCTTTAAAATAAATAAATATATTTGCATCAAAATCAATTTTTAACAAATCGTACGTAATCAAACAGTTAAAATAAATTTATATTAATAATTAATATAATTTATAAATAGATACTACAAAGGTATTGAAGTTTTAACTCCATTTTCCTAAAACCCCTCTCTCAAATTATTTTAGACTTAAATAGAAAACAAATAAAACTGTAGAATTGAAAATTTTATTTTAACTTTTAAAAATCTATCTAATCGATGTAATTGGTGTTTATATTTATGAACAAATTTGATAAAATTCAAATATAATATTGCAATTTAAGCGAAAATAGACTATCAGGAAATTTGGATTTATCTTGAAAAAGTAATTTTAAAATGTAGAAAAATTTGAATTCCATAGAGACTATTTCAGGCCTATTTCATATATTTATACATCAAATTCCATTTTTACCTTTTTTAACCATCCTCATATAATCACCACATTACTCTTTAAAAAATAGGGTGCCAAACCCATCACTACTCTATTTTGCAAACAATAGGAAATAAAACCAATAAATAATAATTTATTACAATCGCACCATAAAAAGTGAGGTTGTGAATGAAACCATTAACACTCTTTTATAGATTAAATTATAATCTTTATAGATTTAATTATAATAATTAACTGCTTCATACCAATGATCAGTTGACAATTCATAACAGAAACATAATTGACGTCACGACCTTACAAGCAAACAATTATAATATAATCTTTGAAAAAACAATGTAGTTTTAAGTAATTTATAACCATCGAGAGATTTAACACTGCCATCAAGTTATTTTTGGCTTGTTTATAAGAAAGAGCATTAAAAAGTTTTATCAATGAAATGAGAAATGCTATAAAATTGTTAGAGCAAATATAGACAATTGGGCAAAATGGGTTTCATGTCATATAGAAAAGTGTAATTTTAGACTGAAGGAGAATGAATTTAATTATGCCTAAAAAACTGAAAAAGGATAAATCAAAATGAAATGTAAAAAAAATGTGGTATTCATTATTTATTCGATATATATTCATTAAAAAACTTATATAATCTGTAAATTCATGAATTTATGTATTTGATAATATTTATTTAGTAATAAGTAAAAATAGGTGAACCAATTTTATCTTATATAAGTGTATTTTTAGAATGACTTCAAAGAAATAGTGATAATAGAAATTCTGGATGTAAAGAAAAATTACAAAATGAATAGAAAATGGTTTAATAGTCAGTTTTATCTGACTTCCAGATCAAACAAACTAGTACGGGTTATTGAAATGAATATTTAAATAGAAATTCACAAATATTTGTTAATGCAAATGTGATAATATATTTCACAACATCTAAATTTCTTCGACTTACACGTGAAGTCTGAGAAACAAATTTCAAACTAAATTATTTAAATAATTTAGAGTTCATTTAGAATATTTGGATATTTATTTAAATTTAACATAAAAAATCTCATTCAATCCAATTTGTTATGGTGAATTTTAAAGGAGGACATTATATTTTAAATTTAGTAAATAATGTTCTACGAGGATATGATTTTATATAAATATATTCGAAATTGTCAGTATTTATTTAATTTTATATTGAATAGTTTTTATAGTTATTAATGTCATTTAAGATGGTATAAAATCACAGTCATGACAAAACTAATAAATTTTCCAGAAGTTCGATGTAGGAAGAGTTAATGCAATACAAGCAATTTTATACTAAAATATATAATACCCATGAACAAATCATAAATTATAGGATATGTACTTTTTCAATGAAATTAATATTTATTATGACATTGTCATATTATTATATATGTCCATCATCATGCATGGCCTTCATAAAAATGATGAATCGCACTTATTTATCGGTAAATAAATTATTTTCGATACTTAAAATTAAACATAAAAATTATAAAAATATAATATCACTTACTTTGATCCATTTTCCCTGATATCAGCTTCAGTTTTTGCCAAAATACACAAAAAGTCTAAACAGTAACACATCACTTCACCTGGAATAATAAACAAACATTTTGATATCCATTTAAGAAAAAATATTTTTAAATTATATATATATATTATATATATATATATATATATATATATATTAATTACATCAATTGATCAACTTTCATTTTCAGGAACTGATAAAAATGAATTATTTACAAATTTTATTAAATATCATTTATTTCTAAATTTTGTGTAGTCTTAAATTCTACCAACTGTATACCTAGAAATATATAATTAAGTATAACTTTCATTTTCAAAATAAACACAAAAATACTAGGTAAGCTCTTCATACAGAAGTAGAAAAAAAAAATTAGATAAAGTGAAAAAAAAAGTAAAACAATAAATAGATTTCACTCCGTGAAGAAAAGTCTTTGGCTTCATGCAATAAAAATTGATGAATGACATATAGTTCATGAATCTTTTAATTATATATCATAATATTATATATTATATTATAATTATGGATGAATATAATAAAATGAAACTATTATATTATAAAATATTTGCAAATTCAATTTGAAGGCAGAAACACCATAACGCCCCAATTTTGTGCCCAAAAAATCTCGGTCCTATCATGACCCATTTTTGCTGTCTCTTAACCATTAAAATTAAGCAAATCTCGAACCTTCTTATGCAATGCAAGAAAATTGATCAACAAACCACAATCTTGGGGTATTTAAATTAACATTTACAAATAAATTGCCTTTTCGTAAATTAAGAAGTTGTTGTAAAAAAAAATGTGACACCCCACCCGTTGCGGTGCCGAAGGTATAAAACTGAAAGTCCAGGGATACGACGCGACATTTGGCGCGTAAGTTAAAAAGAATTCGTTTCAAACACGAATAATAATAAAAACTAATATATAAATACAAGGATTTTAATTAAAAAGTGCAATTTAGTGTTTACTACTAGTGCGAAGTTGTTAAAAGTGATTAATGTTTGCTTTTTTGTGATTAAATTTGTTTTAAAATTTTTAAAATGGTGAACAAGATATCATATTTGTTAGCAATTTTGCTGGCATGTTTTCTAAGGGTGGAAGGAGCAGATCTTCTTGAAAGACGTAAGTTTTTATATTTAAAAAAATAGAACAAAAAATATATAATTTATATTTGTACTAGATTAAATTTTGTCATATACCTTTTGATACATTTGTCCAAATTGGTAACGAATATTGATTATTTACAATAAATTTTTAATGGAATTTAAATTGCAACCCTATGCCGATTTCTAACATAGAAAATTAATAAAAAATAAAAGAATAATGCTTACACTGTATATTGTAAAAAATACGACAACGATCTTAATATATATCTCAATCAAATTGCACTGTTTTTAATAGAATATTCAAAAATGTTAAGTTTTATGAAGTATTAATGTTCTGGTATATTCAGATGTGTTATTCTAAAAAAATCTATTTGATTTAAAAAAAATTAACTAAACAATCTTCAACTTAAATAGTATAATCTAGAAATGATAGGAGAATTGTGTTCAGTTATCAATTTCATCCATGGTACTTTTAATTTTTCTCTGTCATTATATATATATATATATATATATATATATATATATATGTATATATATATATATATGTACATATATAAAATTATTTAAACCCTAATCAAATCATAATTTTCATTGAATCTGAAGCCTAACATCGATTTCCAACATAAAAATTTAATAAAATTCGATAAATAACGTTTAGAAAATAAATTATATTTAAAAGCAGGACTATAGTGCTTATTAAATATTTAGAAATAGTAATGTTTTTAATAAAATTACTAAAAAAAGAAATTTTTAATTTGATTCAGGACGTCAAAATATGGCTTGTTAAAAATTCAAAAAGTGTACTTAAATTTTTTTTTGAAAATTATCATATATATTTGTTTAAGTATATAAAGTAATTGATATTTAACAAGCACAAATTATATTATCAAGCTTAAAATTGTGAAAATATTTACTTATACAAACCTGCAAGTAACTATGATCTATTACTCTTATGTAGGTTTCACTTTTTACACTTTTTATACCATAAAGATTAATTAAAACAATGTACAAGGAAAATTATCAAACAAATATGTTAAGATTATTTAAATAAAAATTAGTAAATAAATTTAAAGAGCAAGTTTCTAAAACCCTATATACATCTAATTTGCTTATAAATAAAAAAACATTTATCAATATTTAAAATATTTGAACAAATTAGCAATTTTTTTTAATTTATTTATTTTTTTATATATTATTTTCATATCTCAGTCAGACAGGGGTATCTGGTATGAGAGATTATGAACCAATTTTCTTAATAATAATAATAATAACAATAATAATAAATAATAATAATATTGAGATAGAATGAAAAATAAATTATCTACCAATAGTAACAAATTAATAGTATTAAATTGATGAATCAACATATTACAATTTTATATATTTACTAATAGTGATGAATAGAAATCTGTAAGGAGTGATTATTTTCCTTATGATGATCAATCGGAATCTATAATAAAAAATTGCGCCTCTAATAAATTTTATCCATACAAATTTGTAGGTCAATCCATCCATTAAAACAATTTTTTATCATTTATGTCCTGGTGTTATGTAACCGTCTTCAACAAAAGGTTGCCAATACTGTGCAATAGTAAACACAGTGAAAGTGTTACATTAAACATATATACTTGCCGGGACGCGGGCACTCATATTGAGTTCTTGTGTTATGTCACTACTGCATAATACATACTATACTAGCTTGGGTTACTTATTAAAGTTATGTATATAGGTAAACTATCATCGGGTAATGACTTTATAAAATATCTCTTCGGAGATAAATATGAATTTCTGAACGATTATTGGTAATTGGTGGTAATCAGTACCACCAGGTTGTGGTAAGTTACCTGAGGCAGATGAACAGACGTACGCGGATGTGCCTAGAGATTAAAATGTCACCTAGTGTCTTAATATTTGGATTTATTTGAAATGTAAATTAAGTTTTCAATATAAATAGAAACAGAACTTACTCTAGTCTACTTGCAAGAACAAAAAATTATAACTAAATTATAAATAATTTCAACAACGAAACAGATTATCACCGGGTGACCTTTTGAACTTCTTCCCTAATATAATTATCCACTAGAATTACTGAATGTTGCTTCCTCTTTGTAACAATCAAAACTTTATTGGAGTAACTGAAATAGTGACAGTTTTATTGAATCATTTTAGTTTTTTAAATAAGTAGGTTCTGTAAATATAGTTCTATAAATTCCTAGTTCTAGGTAACAAGTATAAAAAGTAGACTTGAGTTGTCTGAATAAATATTAATAATAAAAAAGCCAAAGGGAAAACATATTGGATTTTTCTTAGTTACAATTCAAGACTGCTTAGATTAACTATACACAATTTTAGTGTAAGGTATAATTTAATTTTTTTTCACTACTATGTTAAGGACATTTGGTAAATTTGTGGAATTTATAATTGTCAGTCGTAATACAGACATTGTATATTATAGTGACATGTTGGAAAAACAACTCAATACATTATTGAGTTGTTTTTCCATATGAATTGATAAAAAAAATCCAAAGACGTTTACACGTAGGCGGACAGTAGAAGTTCCAGCAAGGTACAAACATTGACAGTCATTTAATTTTCAAATTGGTTGTGATATCCAAAATTAGATTGAATACCGTTTATGAAAGTAGTCAGATTATCTTTATTTAATTGTTATATACAACGAATGCTATAGCAACCACGTCATGCATTACGCTTCTATTTTACGCATTGTGCTTGACCAAGCTAATTTATGAGTACGGAAGATGATAATATAAAAATATCTGTTATTATATTGACAGATATGATAATAACAAAAACAAAATTATAGAAAATTAAATTCAAAATAATTGAGCAAAATTTGAATGGTATGGCATTCATGTCGATAAAAATCAATAAAAAATACGTTAACCAACTGAAAACAAAATTGTTGGGATTAAAAAGATTTTAATTACAAGAATCGTGTATATAAACATGATTTTTTCATTAATTTTTATTTAATTTGTTAGTACTTCCTACTATCATAGTATGGCGTAAAAGAACAAATAGTAGTACTTCGTAGTACTCGTGCTACTATGAATCGTAGTGCGACGTAGCCTTATCAATCGTAGTACGACGTAGCATCATCGATCGTAGTACGACGTAGCATTATCAACAATAGTACAGGGTATCACAACAATGATAGTACTATCATAGTACTTTGACATAGTACTTACAATAATACGGGGTATAAAAATATGAGGAATTAAAAACGCAGAAAAAGTACTATCGTAGTACAGCGTAGTACTAAGACCTATGTATATGAACTACCTATGAACTATGAGGTAGTATTATAAAAATATGACGTAGAACTGAAAATGCAGAAAAATGACTATCATAGTACAACGAAGTACTACAACGTAGTACTAGCCTACCATTACGTATGACTATATAAATATGGAATAGAACTATAAAAATGCAAAAAAGTTCTAACATTGTATATCGTACTACTGGTCAGCTATGACGAAGTACTATGAAAGTATGAAGTAGAATTAAAAATGCAGAAAAAGGACAATTGTAGTACAGCGTAGTACTACGACGTAGTACTGGCCTACTATAGCGTAGGACTATAAAAATATGGCGTAGGACTATCAAAATGCATATAAAGTACTATCAAATTACAACGTAGTACTATTGTAATAGTAAATATTATCATTAGATTAAATTTATAAAACTAATAGCATTAATTCGAATCGAAATGCCTACTTAAAACCAACAGTATAAGTCATGCTATATTCAATTGGTCGCTGAAGTAAATGTAAATCGGATTAACTATATTTTGCATTCTATCAATTAAAGACCAGATATACTTTTTATTGATTAACTTTTTTCACATTAATTCCATACCACAAGAATTATGCAAGAGATTGTAAAATTTGTGGTATGCACCAAGTTCTATGGAGATCTCAAGGTCTTTATCGAACGGTGATCTACTTCTGGGAAATAGATATTTGAGATAATCAAATTATATTATATATATATATATATATATATATATATATTTATATGTTAATAGATTAATTAATTTGCACTTATTTTAACTATATAAATTTGTAGTAGTAAATTGTATAAAAACTTTGTACTAGTAAATTAATGCGTGAATGATGATGAAAATGTTTGTTTATAAAATTATTCTGGTTCACAAAATATTTATAAAACTTTTCTGGTCCAAGTTTTTGAAAACAAATATTGAAATCTACAAAAACAAATATTCAAATCTACAAATCTATTATAACTATAATCTATTATAATTATTGCAACAGAATTAAAACATCCTATTTATATACACGTCTGCGTATCTTCAACCCAGTAAGAAGACAATCCTAGAACACTTTTCTAATATTGTGCCAGACTACTCTCTTATGATTGAAAAATTATTGCAAATTAAATTAATTTTTTAATATTATATTAATCAATTTTGTCTTCAGTTTTACTGATTTTTTACCAAAGGGTTTACAATATAAACTATTTTTAACATCATTGTGACGCTAATAAATTTGTGATAAGAAATTATGTTGTTGTCAGGATCGAGACTTCTAATAAAATTGATATCATGTTTTTCAATGATTTAAACTGCATGTAACAGGAATTGTCTGAAATAGAATGCATTAAATAATGCAATGACTTTTAACTTGAAGTATAAATAACTTGGTAAAAGATAGAGGAAGCTTAAAACTAAAAATGTATAAAATTATCATCATATATCAAAGGTTGATTTTAAATATATGAACATTTTGAAAAATAGACATATGAGCAGAAAAAATAGCTGAAATTTAGCAATAAATAGTAAGTAGTTTTTTTCACTGATTTATTGTCTTAGCATCAGGAACGATCCTAATTGCTAATAAGAAGCCGTTGCATCTTATTTTATTAAATAATAAAAAATCATGCCATGTTGTCGTATGTAAAAAATTGTTACTCATCATAATTCATTTTCTGTATACATAAAAAAATCTTTCACGGTTTTATAAAAAAAATATTTGCATAATTCTATTCATGAACACTCATACAGTTTAGCTGGCGGCAAAGTTACGAAAAATCTTCACTTTCTTTATATATATCGTACCATCGTTTACTATATGTGTCATAGTCACAAAACCCATTCAGGTTTTAAAGTCTATTCAGAATGACATATTGTGATATTATGACATCTAAAAAAGGCAACAAAAGTGTCACAATATGAATAGTAAGAATTAGTAGTAACTTATAACAAAGTCTTCTGAAGACATTTTTGGTTGTTGGCAATTCCTGAACTACTAAAATTTTGGAACCTAAAGAGCAAGCTTAAAATTTTAACAATCACTTTCAATGAGGGCTATGAGAGCAAAATATGTCTCAAATTAAACTTCAGCTTCCCAACTCTGACTTTGGTGAAAATGAAACTCATTTTTCAACAAAAAATGGGATACTGATTCTCCAATCAAATTGCATTAAATTTACGAACCCTGATCCTTTTCAAATCTCAAAAATCTTGTAGCAAAATATGTAATCAGCCACAAAAGTAAAAAATAAAAATCAGGACCTTAAACCTAATAAAACAAAAATTATGACCAACAACCCAAAACAAATTTCCAGGAT
The DNA here is from genome assembly GCF_003426905.1 of Ctenocephalides felis. Lineage (NCBI taxonomy): Eukaryota > Metazoa > Arthropoda > Insecta > Siphonaptera > Pulicidae > Ctenocephalides > Ctenocephalides felis. The sequence continues at coordinate 3,478,643 of NW_020537646.1, forward strand.
CCTTAAAACTCAAGAGAATCGATTTTGCACAAAATTTTCAAAAATAATATTTCTAGTAATTTCAAAAGTAGCACATGGATTTTTTGTTCTATTTATGATACAAATTTTATCCAAGATGTTGCATCCCACCTCCAAAACAATGATATACGTCATTCGTCCATCTCTGAGTAATAAGAAATGTGAAAGTATATTTCTTAACATTCGGCATTCTTCAAATGTTGCATAATATGAATCAGGCAAAAAAATATCAATATACTGCATATATAGAAATATGATGATGTATATTTACACAAAACTATATTCGATGAAATAATTTATCACTTTTAATAAAATCTGGCCTTTTCTGATTCAGTTTTTTTCAATTTCAACTCTTTTTCCAAAAAGTAGATCAACTACCATTAACATATCCCAAACCGTGTCAAATGAACAATTAGTAAAAAATTATGAATTTAAATTTTAAATTACAATTTCTCGTGGCTTCTCATTTCATAAGACCATATTTAATTAAAATTATATCACAAAATATTTCTCAACAACTGGTTTTGATCTTTATTTACAAGGACGTCCAAAGTATGTCAACGAATTAAGGAATGCATGTAAAACATATTAAAAACATAATTACTTTGTAAAAATGTTAAACCAGTAATAAACAACAAGTGATGACAAACATAATAGGTTTTTAAACAACATTTATGTGAAAATAAATAACAACTGTCAAAGTAGTAACAAAGGCTATTATAGTTTTTAACCTATTTGTGATCAAGGATTACAGCAATTGTGTAAGGAACTGAAGACTTGGAAAAAAAAATGAATAGTGAATTAAAATATTAATAACAAAGAAAAACTTGAAAAGTAGGTAATAGAAGTCTGGGATTGAGGTCATGGTATACCCGTACGAGTTATGTAACTTAGTTTATAAACAATACTAAATATAGAAATATTACAATTCCCTGAAGTAAGTTTGCTTGGTCATGATAATGTATAATTGGGTTGTGATAAACAGCTTTGATATTGAATGTGATAAACTACTTTTGGTATTGAATATTGTTGTTATTAAGCAATATTTAGTATTATCACAAATTTATCCAAACAACCTGGCAAGAGGATCAACTTGTTTTAGATCAGAAGATCAAAAGTATGATTAACTCGTCTTAATCCAGAATTATATAATCAACATCAATTCATGATACCTAACACTACTATCTGATCTGAACTCATAACAAGTTGTTTCGGAAATCATTTTTTATACCATTTTTTTCTATTTCCAGCTCCTTACATAGTAGCTTGCAACCGTTCCATACCCTCAGTAGAACTAAACTCATGTCTTGTTGGCGCTTTCAACCATCTACAACCTTATTTAGTCAAAGGAATACCTGAACTAAATGTACCTGCCATAGAACCTTTGCATATCCACGAAATGATTATGGAAAATGGAGCTGGAGCTGTCAGAGTAAAAGCGCGATTTTCTGACATCAACGTCAAAGGACCAGGAAACTTCTCGGTGCGCGAAGTTAGGTATCAGTAAATATAACCGAATAATAGATCCAGAATGCAGTAATTTTTTTTTTATAAATGTCTGATTTTTGTATTGTTTTCAGAGCCGATGTTAAAAATTGGCGAATTTCACTAGGATTGACCATTCCACGTGTGGAAGTCAGTGGTGTTTATGATGTGAATGGAAATATTTTGCTTTTTCCAGTCAGGAGTCGTGGGGAATTCTGGGCTGCTTTTTGTGAGTTAAATAAAAAATAATTCATCTAAAAATATAAGAGGGTGTTTAGGAGCAATCTTATATTTTTTTTAATATTTAGCTGATATAAACGCCGTTGCAAGAATACATGGCAAAGAAGTCGCTCGTGGTGGTGAAACTTTCATGAACGTTGGTAAATTAGTTCTGGACTTTACTGTGAAAGGTTCCAGATTCAAAATTAGGGATACAACTAATCAAGAAAATATCTTAGGTATGCTAATTTAATATTATGTTTCTATTGAAATAATTGTTCTTTGGAAGTAATTACTATAGTCGCAGTAAATTCTTAGTGTCACCAGAATAAATAAAGGCGAATTTTTATCTCACTTCAATTTTCACTGGTTTGAGTCACAATTTTAGCAATAACATGCAACATGGTTGAATGCTTATATAAATAATTTTAATTACCACATTAGAAATTATTTTTGTTTTTTGAACAGTCAGAACTTCATAGTTTCATTAGCTGTTCTTATGGTACTTCCTCCTCAATAACGTCACTTTTTAAGAAGATGACCCAAAAGTTGGCCTATTTTTTATGACATGTATTGTTTTTTAGGTGAAGCTATAAACCAATTCCTGAACCAAAATGGAGCCGAAATTATCAACGAAATGAGACCAGCAGCATCGCAAAGTATTGGTAAATTATTTAGAACATATCTGGACAATGCCTTCAGTAGGATACCCGTAAGACTGTGGCTTTTGGAGTAATAAAATTAGAATTTTAAGCTTATTTATATTTATTAGGCTTTGTTAGGCTTCTAGTTATGTGTAGTTAAGGAACTGGCAAAAATAATGGCTAATCAAAAGTATAAAACATTGGAAATATTTGATAAATTTTCTGGAACAAGGTCGATTTCAAACGTCTGTTTTGGTGCATTTTAGTAAAACAAGTTTATATCTAAATGTAAATAAAACAAAATAAGGCCTAAGAATTACTGAATGAGTGCAAAGATATATTACATAATAATCGTTATAATAAATGTTAGTGAATTATATTGTACGTTCAAAATTTAATTTTAAGATAAATATCAAGGAAATGTTGGAGATTTAATAGTAACATTAAATCTCACAGAGATTGCTAAATACGCGGAATCAGAAAGAAAGATATTATGCAATCGTCTGCTAAAGGCAATTATTAAATCGTTTGTGCTAGAATTTACCACATGAAAACATTAAATGCCAATAGAGAAATTTTGTAATAGATTGTATTGAAGTCGACAATTTGATCCACATCTCAGAACCACAATTTGGGATAATAGTAAAATTAATATTTGGTGCTACACTTATAAATATAAATTTATGCCTCACTAAAAATCGGTAAAAAAATTAAACGCATCGATAATGTAAGAAAAAATTTCAAAATATATGTTAAAAATGTAAATAATTGTGCTAATAAGATTCTACATAATTTTTATACTTCACGATCTGGTACAAAACTAGAAGCCTTATAAAAATGTGATGCCATATAACGAGCACTTACAAAAGTTGTGAAAATTAAGTTTAAAATAAATTATTTATTAGATTCTAATACGAATATGAAACCTAATTTTCATAAAATCGTATAATGTTATGCTTACAACTACAATTTAGATTTATTGGTTTATAAATTTTTGAAAAATATTTGTTTATAACAATTTATTGTTAGCATCATTTATTGGTAAATTTTGCGTATCCTTAGTTACATTTACAATTATGTTAATGTTAAAAAAAGTAAGGAAATTTGGTTTATATGAAGTTCATCCATTAGTTTTAAATATTCTAAAACATTTGGAATGGTATTTCAGTTTGTTACGTACGTTAAAATTATTTTAGGAAAA
>NW_020537646.1:3482309-3536166 GCF_003426905.1 Ctenocephalides felis
AAAAAACATTAAATTAACTAACATATTTTGATGATTTAATATAAAAAAAATATAGACATTGTTTCATTAAACAATTTGCTAGATTAGGATATTATCCATTGGTGATTTTATTCTATGTAATTAAATAATATTTTTACATTCTGTATTATGTAATTTTGTGTTATTAAATGCGTTATATATTGTACTAAATTTCGTAATTTCTCCATATTATATGTATAATAATTGTAAATTATAGTGATTGCAAAAAAAACCCAAAAATGATTTGTTTATATCTTAACGTTTCTGAATATTTTGGCATACCTTAGAAAAAATGTATTTATGTATGTAAGTGTGTGTACATGTGTGCGGATACGAAACCTAGGTTTCAGCAACAATTTTCAGTTGCACCTAAAAAATTGTTATTTGACATTTGTGTCTTTTGCAGGTTATGTTTTAGAAGCAGATTTGAAGTAAAATTCATACTCATACTCGTAACATAACATTTTTTTTATTGGAGAAATAGCCCCTAAATATCTATATATTATAAATGTAATAATACTTATGCACAAGATATCTGAAATGGGTTTTTTATGTTTCAGATGTTTAAAAACTAGTTAAAAATAATAATTTAATTGCTATAGGGCATATAAAGCAAATTATAAATCAAAATTGTCTTGCAGTTAGGCTGCTATTAGCATAAAACATTGTTTTTATATCTCATATTTTTTTTTTTTTAATTTTTTATTTTCAATAGCAATCAGATCTCATAGTTTTAAAACAAAGTAGTTTATTTTCAAACAACTTTGTTTAAATATTTCTAAAGGTGGAAATACTATATGTAGAAATTCATTGACATTTAAATAATTAATTGAATTAAAATTTCCCAAAAAATCATTCTTATCCCAAAATAATGCACAATGTCAAAAACGTAATACTGGCGAATACTAATAAAAAATATTTAATTATGAAAATGATTTTTTTATGTCTACTGCTTCTTTTAAATATTTACTTGAATTCTTGGATATAAATACTTAGATATAATAATAATAATAATAATAATATAATAATTTAAAATGGATTCTTGTTTAATAATACCTATATATTGTTCACTAATGTAATTGAAATATACAAAAATATGAAACTCCTAGTCATCTAAAACTTGGGTAAAATACTGTTAATTTTATATAATAATTTTTAGAGATAGATATAAAGATATTTTTATTAAAATTAAATTTTAACTTATATTTAGGCATATAAAAATGTGAAAATAAAAATGAAGAATGTTTTTTATATAAATTTTATTTAGAAAAAAGTATTAAAATTATTATTTTACCTTGACGCCATTACGTTACAGATACAATACTACAGATACAATATACTTCATTGAAAGAGATATATTAAAATCGTACTGAAATTTACTGAAATATTTTACATCAAGAATGTATTACCAACATTGACAATTGGCATCATTAAAATTATTCTGTCAATAAAATTTATTAAAAATAATTTAGCAATTATAGATAAATAAAAATCAATATATCACTATGCGTGCACGATAATAATTTAATGGAATTATAACGATTACAAGAAACTCAAAAGTCATATGCATACAAAGTGTAAAAATAATACGAAAATATTTTGAATTGCTGTCTCTTCTATTATCATCCTCGGGTGATAGGGTTTGGAAATGCATTTTTATAGAAAAAAATTAAAAAAAGTTTTGAAATGATTTAATCAAAATTAGCGTTCAAAAATTTTATTCAAATACTCATCATATTAATCATATCAAATTATATTCAATGTGTTGTACGAAGTGTACTGAATATTTCCACTTATTTTAGAGGATGAGACAAAATAAATAATACTTAGATGAAATATATCTTTATAATTGAATTGCTTTTGATTAATGACAATTTTTGCTGCTTATAAAGTACTTTTTTCTAATTGGACACATATACATTTTCATCCTGGATTGGATATGGGAACATGAAATCTCGTATATCTATCTAACAAAATCTCAAGTTATATTTATGTAAATTCATTATTTTCAATAAATATTATTTATTAATTATATCAATATTTTATAATCAAAATTGCACAATAATTATATCCATTAATTTTAATAGTAATATGGTGAATCTATGTGATTTTTTTGTAGCATTGCCTAAGAATTAATAAATACCGTTGAATATAAATAATAAAATAAATAATAATTAATAGTAAAATTTATCACCGTAATTAAATTTAGTATTATTATATGCAGACACATTGATTTCTGCATAGAATTATCCAAAATTAAGTGTTTTGAAAGTTTTTTTTTCTGTATGTAAGACTCAAATGATAATATTAATTTTGAATTAAATATAATGAAAACTGTACATATAATTTTTTAAATTATCGTTATGTATTTGATATTGTTTATAAAAATATGCGAAATGATCAAATCAAATGTGAATGTTTATATAGTAATTCTGTACAGAAGCAATCTTGAGTCTTATTAGAATCTGACAATGTAGTCTTATTAGAATCTGATAAGCCCTAATTGGATTCATTGGAATCTTATTACAATTTTAACATTTTTATTTATTTATAAGTATAATATTTTTTTTCTAAGTTTTAATCAGACAGAAGTGCCTGGTATAAATAATCATACAAAATTTCTATACATGCTGTATATATTCACATGGTAACCTTATGAATATATAAAAAATACCATCTACATTTTCATACCAATCAAATAATTATTCAAATATAGATATATTTATTATTGGTTTAATTTATTTATCTACACTTTCTATGTATCATGTTTTTTATCTTATTTTTAAATTTTGTACTCTTTTTAACCACCTAGATTTTTTAGGAATCAGTGATTGGAGATATCACTCCATATAATGTTTTATATAAGATCTCCTTATAGTTAATATTAAATATTATTAATTATATCCTATTAATTTGCACTTTAAAAAAAAATAAGTTGTAATTACATGGTAAATTTTTTAAGTTGTAAATAAATAGTATGGTTATAGTACAATGAACAACATGATAAGGCTTAAGATTAGAACTATTCACAATTTAAATATACTTCATTTTTATGACTTGTGATGTTTCAGCATTGCAAGTCATAGGTACTAATGAAAATACAAAATATTGACTTTTAATAAAAATGCAGAGGTAAAGTATTGATATTGTTATAAGTTACTTTTGAATGAATCTGACTTCTTCTCAATCTGCATATCAACTTTTATAAAATTTGTCCAAAAAATGTGTTCGGTTCTTCTCACCCCTGGTGCCTGGATCTTCCTCAGTCAACTTCACTGATCAGTCTGACCTTCGACACATTGTAGATTATGCGACCAATGAAAAACAAGCAACCCTGGCTAGACGACACAGTGTCCAGATGTCGCTTGCACACTGCCCGGGTTGCCGATGGTCAATCGTCCTCTCAAAAAATCAGTACAAATTCGTTCGTTCCAAGGAACAGTTGTGGTGCTCAAGACTTCCTTCTTCCTGTTCACATGTCGAGGTAATCCTGTGCAGTGAGTTATAATAGTAGAAAGGACTTTGTAGAAAATGCGCCATCATGAATAACAGGAAATTTTTCTATGAGAAGTATTTGGTCATCCAACACATGAGCAACTTTTCCACGTGATCCACGGTTTTATGAACTTTTAACGCGCGCGATTAGTGAGGTAAACGGACTTAAAGTGTAGTAAAAGACTCGTAGATATTCTTAAATAATACTTAATTAATTGTGACTACATAATTTTTGCGCGCGTATATTTTATAGTATTCCTTTGAAATCGCAAACGCATTTTTATTTATTATTTATTTTATTTATTTTTATTGGAGTAATAAACAGTACTCCTGTTCTGAAAAACTTTTTGAAAGTGTAAAAGTAGCAGTAGGAAGATGGCTTTAAATTTTTCAAGAAGGCAGTGGTTGACGCTGATCGTCATAGGAATTGCTGATTTTTGCAACGCCATTTGCGTCAGCTTGCAGGCACCATTCTACCCACAAGAGGTAAGAAAATAATAAAATTCAATAATTTATAGAATTATTTAGTTATTTATTGAATTAACATGTATATTATATTATGCATTGCCTATCTATAAAAAAAACTATGTATTCAAAAGTAATGTATTGATCAATTCCACGGATGTCCAATTGATACACTTGCAAGGTTTGTTTATAAGAAATCAATCATACGTATTGATATAAATTCGATGCACATCCTGTGAATCCATTTGGATTTCTCGAATTTGTTTGTACGAGAATAACAAATCTACATTGTGTTCGAGGTAGTTTATGTAACATACGTATTGATACCAAGGTACCAGTGCTTATAAATGTGCAAACTGGACTGGCATTATCTTATTAGAATATTTAATTTTCAATAGTTTTTGTTCAATATTTTTAATATCAACTTTCAATTGCCGTGAGAAGTTAACGTTTTACCTTTGAGAACATTTTTACATTTTTTTAATTTTTTTTTTCTTTTTTTTGAGTTCAACACCCGATTTTACACAATTTGTCACCATATCTAAGCGCCAATTGCAATTCTGCACAGATCCACTTTCTTTTTTGAGATATTTACTACGGATGTAGTGTAATCACTATCTGTTGAATTATATGCAGTGTCACAGATTTAAAAGCATAATTATTCGCATTTCCTGGTTCTATATATAATTTGCTTCCGATATGGTTCCAACATTGGAGTACGTTCTTAAAGGTTATGGCAGTCATCTATTTAATATATTATAATTTTCATACATAATCCTGTTCAGGTACATACACGCACACACACATAATATATATATATATATATATATATATATATATATCCATATACATACACACACATACATAATTCTGATTTATAGTCGCATTTGTCTTCAAGAAATTGACACTTCAAATGATGAGACAATAGAAATGCGGTATTAGTTTTGTGATAATACTAATTATTCACATAACAATGATTGAGATTTAGAACACATTCAGTATTTAAAAATTTACGTTTTTCTAAGAAATAAATTCCTCGCTTGAGGTTTCTTGCTTCCAAAATCCCAATATTCACTTTTGGTGATTTTGAGTTTGCAGTATTGAACGAGTACCAAAAATTGTTATATTTCAACAAATTCACTTTAGTATTGATATTGAAATTTATTGTTGGTGACTTTATAGATCAATCGGTTTTCTTAAAATTTTAAGTATTTTATACAAAATACGTTACTTTTAAAAATCTTCAATTAGTCGTAGTACAAAATATTTAATGAGTTCAATATTTATTATTTTAAACAAAAATATTTTAAGATCTGTTACTCAAATCTTTATAATTTTAAAATTAAATATTTACTTTAATGAGATATTCCAAAAATATTTATGACTTTCTAGATAAATCGGCCCTTCGACAAATATATGCAATTTTTATGCAAATTATGCAACTTTTATAAAACTCAGAGTTAAAATTTGCAGTAGTCACTCCAAATAATATTTATTTCAAATTTGTTATTGATGATACATATATTCTTACTATTTTTATTAAAAATTTTACATTTTGTAAATAAATTTCATGCAAAAATTTATCCCTTTGAATGAATGAAGAATATTTCTTGAGTTGCCTTTTTTTTAATAAAACAAAAACATTAATTTGATCTTTTTGATAGTTTTAAATTTTTTTTTCATAATTTCGAAAAGTTTTTAAAGGTTTGAATGTTTTGGCATTTTTTGAAAAAAATCGACCTTTTTAAATTTTTTGAGAATTTGAAAATATTTTTTGGAATTTAAAAATATTCTTGAATTTTCGTAAGAAATCTCTTCTTTTTAATTTTGATGTTTTTGTGAATTTTTCGAAATTTAGATTTTTTTTTTGAAAATGAAAAAATTCGAAAATTTTAATTTTTTTTTGAAAAATCTGTTTTTTTAACTTCCAAAATTTTGAAAAAGCACTTGTTTATAAGAAACTTTTACATTTTTTCTAAATATGATCTTTTTGATAGTTTTGACTTATTTTCTTAAATGTGTTCAAGATAAAAGTGCTCACAGGAGATTACTGCATGGAAATGTGATTATTAAAGATTTTTATTGGTTTTATAAACATCTACATTCGCAAAATTTTAATAATTTCATTCATTTAAAAATTCATAGATAATCAGCATTTTGTTTACGCCAAACTACTTCGACCTAGATTAATTTCGCATTCAATGAACTTTTTCCAAAAACAGTTTTTTAATCATTCCAGAAATATCTACCCGGACAGACGTCAAATTAATTTGCTAAATTTATCCATCAAAGCATGTTGATAACTCTTCTACCTAAATTTCTCAGATATTAGTAAACATTTTTTTATAATAATCATACATCCTTGTCTGACTTCAGCAGCTAAACATATGTTCGAGAGATAAGGCTGCTAGACGTTTAGTATAATTAGAAATCACACTACACCAGCTAAATACGATTATCGCAAATGACTAATGTAAATAAACATTTTGTTATCGAATACATATAGGCGCCTGTTTCTTCTAAATGTCGTTAAATTCGTTATCTATGCCGATGTTAATAAATCTTGTCAAACCCCCGAATAAATAATTGTCATCGTACTACGCACTTTGGCGGATCTGGAGCAATGTACAACAGCCGAGCGGATGCTGATGATGATGATGATCTTGTTTCATTCATACATTCTGGTTATCTTTTTAATTGTAAGATAAAGTTGTGCGATTGTAATAGATAACGTGATTTGATTGCGAATATGAAAAGCGGGAAAGTATTTCTTTAATAAGAATCGACTAAGAAATTTTTTTATGGACAGCAATCATTACTGCCCTTAGTATCATCGAGCTGTTGTGATGTATTTTTTCAATCTAGTGTTATTGGCAGGCAAACCCGTGATTGTACAAATATTTACAAAATAATAAATTTTGCAATATTTTTCATACAACCAGCATTTGTGAAAAAATCTGCACAATAATGCAAAGTTATATAAGTGTCATACATTTACATCAAAATGTGGTTTTAAGGACCTCTTAAGGTCGCCCTTTTGAGTTACAGTATTTAAATTGTGCAAAGTTACTTCTACATTTACACCCAGCATATTATATTATTTTGATCCACAATAAATCTATGCAAAAACAAGTTATTATTGCCGTGGTTTCCAACCCGTGGGGCGTGCACTCTTTAGGGTTTCCATATTTTCCAAAATAACCCAAAATTTTTAATATATTAAAAAAATAAACAAAAAATACTTTTTTCATATATATTCATATTTTACATAATATTGCATATTAGATTGTGCTCTGATATCAGTCAAGTAATTTATAAAATTAAGGGAGACGCAACATGTTTTTTTATTGGAGCAAAAGGTTGGAAACCACTGCCTTATTGTATTATGGTCGATAAATATTTCAATTTTTCTTATGAGTTATGACCAACTTCGTAAAAGTGTACTCATATTAGACAATGCATAGTCTAATTTATTTCTATACTAATTAAATCACTTTTCAGTATCAGTATGGTCAGTATCACTTTCTACCATAGTATTTTTTATTTTTACATAATATTTATAACTTAGTTATGATTATCCAAATCAATAGTCAATTTGTTATAAAAAATGAAATGCATGTCTATAATGTGTATTATTTAAAAAAAAAAGCTATTTTATTTTACTGAAGTGTAATATGAAGACGTACAGTATTTTTGCTTAATCTAGGAATTTGCTAATATCTAGGCCATTCTTGAATTATTTTTACTTATTTTAAGGACAATCAAAATCACTTTACTTTATTAGTAAGTTGCAATTAATTATTTTTGTTAGTACTAGTAATTTGATTCATTTTTTCTATGTTTTTTACCTTATTCAGCAGATTTTTCAAGAAAAAAATTATATTGGCTATGGGTTTTCTCACTCCACATTCTGGACATATCGTCGGCTCCCAAATTATGATTTTTTTGTTAAATGTATTTTTTTTTTGTTTTTGAAATCCTTAATAATTTGATATTACTAATAAATATCAAATATCGAAAAATACTACAAAATAATAATCAGTAATGAAATATATACTCTCATTTATATAATGCCAAGTACAATATTCATATAATATTTAGCCACTTACAAATTATCATAAAAATAGTGAAATATTAAACTGTGGTACATTGCATTTTTTTGACAATTTTTTTAAAAAATGTTAATTTTTATTATTTTACTAGAAAACACTGATATATTCACCCAAACCAATCATTTAAATCAAATTCTCTTCTTTAATTAAAATCTGTTTACATATGTTACGAAAACTTTAATTAGAAATTTATTTATATCTATAATCAATTATGATTTTGTTTACTATAAATTTATTTATAAGATTTTATAAATATAGATCACTAAATAAGAATTTGCACTTATTTTGGCGACATGTATACATAAAATTGAGTAAACAAGTCGGAAATTGGAAGTTATATAATTTCGCAAATGATACTTGTTTTTTGATCTTTGCTCGGTCAGCAAAAATCATGATGCAAAATCCGAATTGAATTAGTTCAGTATATATTTGGATTTTACTAGATTTTTATGTAATGTACATTCAATATTTTATTCATATTGGTAATATATGTAAATATTTTTTGTATTTAGTACCATCACATTTGTCACATTTAGTAGCACAGTTTATATTTTGCAGCATCTTATATAGCAAATGTTATTAGGTATTTTTGCAGTGTCTTTATTTAAACGATTTTTATTATTCCACCTAAACCTTTGATTTTGTACATATTAATATAATTGTCAATTATTCAACAAAAAACAATACTCATCTATATCCAAAGCAACTTTGTTTCAATTCTTACTACGCATATAATCAATTTATGATGAAAGTGATGGCCTCCTTACTATTTGGGTTAGTTATCAATGATGGGTCAATTAATATCAGTGGACGCCGATTTTTTTTTTCAGTTTCTTCTTATCAAACTAGATTATATTTAGTATTCATTTTTATGCAAAAATAACATTCGTGATTCATAAATAATTATTGATTAATGCTTGCAGCATAAATAATTGAACTTGTAATTTGAATTATGTTTAAATGCAACTTCAGCTAGGCGAATAACTTTTTAATCAACAAATATTTTTTTACAATATTTGGTGAAAACTGAATCTATTATTTAAATAAAGGTGTAAGTGGCAATTTCGCCATAAGGCAAATTGTTATATGTGAAGAAATAGCTCAGTCAATCAATGCAAAACTAACCACCATGCCCAGTATCAAATGGCTATTAAATTTTTTAGCGTTTCTGAAAAAACGTCCAATTTTGGCATACACACAAATGTATACATATACATGCTCATATACACATTTCAACTCAGGTGTCAATAAATTCAGAATGGCTTATGACGTCGAGAAGAAAAAATTAGCAACCTGGCTGAAACCAACCTTTCTTTGGGAAGTCAACTAATCAACATTTCTATTGCATTATTAATTAAAAATATTTTGTTCTGTATCTTTATATTTTTAATTTTTTTTCTAACAGTGAAAGATGTTACATAAAAATCCTATTTATAGACTTTATCTAGTTCTAGCATTAATAAAAAATGCAATTAAATTTGAACTACATAATCAAGACGCACTTTGTATGTGGCAATTAAATCAAGATGACAAAATCTAGTCAATTCTAGTTTTAGGCTTCCCATATCAATAACAAAAGATGAGGTTCACTGGTTTACAATTTTACTATGAACTTGAAGTAGACTGTGAACTGATATGATGTAACAAATCAAATGCGGAAATCAGAACCATGTTCTGGTTTTGGGAGATTGAACTCGCAATTTAATTATAAAATTAAGCAACAGCTAATTAAATTTTTATTTTTTTTTCAGGCTGAAAAGAAAGGAGCGACGGCTACGGAGTATGGATTAGTATTCGGAGTATTTGAACTTGTAGTATTTATAATTAGTCCAGTGTATGGTAAATATTTAAATCGTATAGGACCCAAAGTTTTGTTTAATGCAGGCATCTTTACGACGGGTACATGTGCTATATTATTTGGGTAAGTAATAAATGAATTACATACATATATTTAATATGTTGATTTTGTTTTAAACTATTTTGTTTTCCAGATTTCTGGAGAGAATTGATGATCATATACCATTCATAGCATTGAGTTTCATTATAAGAATAGTTGAAGCTTTGGGAAATGCTGCATTTCTCACAGCCTCTTTTGCCATAATTGCCAGAGAATTTCCTGATAATGTTGCTACCACTTTTGTAAGTAACATATTATGTATATTTACTATTTTCATTTCAATATAACTAGCAGAGTTGCTAGAAAATGTAATTCAAAGTTCTTCTACAAAAAATTGTGTTCAACATCGATTTTATTCCTGATGGTAGTAATGCACAAATCGATTTATTAGAATGTATTAAGACCATTTGTTTTTTTAATGTGAAATGTATGCAAGTCATTTCAACTAAATTAATTATAAATATTTGTTTATGTAAATCGAATTCTTTCACACATTTTATAATTTTTACTATACTTACAATTACTTACTATTGGTACTTCATAATCTAACTATGAAATATAAGATTAGTTTCTAATACGAAACCAATACAAATTCTAATAGCCTTGTTATAAATATTGTATTGACGTCATTCATTAAAATTAGGTTGGAATCTGCGTAATTGTGATGTCTCAAGTGCAAAATATTGTCTAATGTCAAAACAATGCACTAAATTGTAATTTAAATTCATCTCAATGTAATTTCATATTTAAAATTCAATGAAATTTGGGTAATTACTTATTCCACACAAATAACTCCTTATCAAATAAATTTTCTTCAATGTACTTTTAACATTTTATTAAACAGATTTTCGCCGGAGTACTATTCATATTTTTCCTTATCTATGGCACTATCAATTAGTTACAAAAATGTTCTCCAATTCTCCTACTCCTTCTATCCTCTTCTTTATTTCTTTCTGTTCTTTTTTTCTTTCTGTTCTTCTTTTTTTCTTTCTGTTCTTCTTTCTTTCTTTTTGTTTTTAGTTCTTTCTTTTTGTTTTTCTTTCTTTCTTTTGTTCTTTCCTTCCGTTTTGTCTTTTTTTCTGTTCTTTCTTCTTACTTTCTATTCTTCCTGTTTTTTTTGTTCTTTTTTCTTTCTTTCTATTCCTTACTTTCTTACTGTTATTTCTTCTTCCTTCCTGTTATTTCTTTCTTCCTGTTCCCTTTTCCTTCCTCTTCATTCTTCATTACCTCTTCTAGAAGGTTTTACTCCTAATTGTTCGATAAATCTATCTTCTCCAACGTGTTTCTCCAGCTACTATCAGGCGTATATTATTTGTAGGCTTCATTGGAAACCTTCTTTGGGCTAGGACTAATTGTTGGACCAACGTTAGGAGGTGCTTTGTACTCGGTTGGAGGATATACCACTCCATTCGCTGTTTTGGGTTCTGCACTCTTCCTGGCTGCCGTTATGACCGCTCTGGTTCTTCCTAAACAAACATCGGAATCTGATGTTACAGACCAAGGATGTAAGGAAAAATAAGATATAATCAAATCTGTATGTAAGCAATTTTTATTTTTTATCTAATTTCCAGCATCCATGGTTAGTCTTCTACGTATTCCTGCTGTAATCGTTTGCGCACTGAGCATTGCTGCAACCAGTGTATCAATTGGATTTTTATCAGCAACGTTGGAACCACATCTTAGACAATTCGAATTATCGCCCATTGTTTTAGGTAAAAAGCCACTTTAGAATTTTTACATAGTTATTTCTATACTTTACAATTTGATTTGACACGTAATTTTTTTTTAGGTATGATGTTTATCGTAAATGGTGGAACTTACGCTCTGACTGCTCCAGTTTGGGGATGGCTGTGCGATCGCGGTTTGAGACCAAAAACGGCTTCTTTGGCTGGATGCATTTTAGTTGCCAGTGGATTTTCTCTTGTAGGACCTCTTCCATTCTTACCATATACTTCGTAAGTAATAATGTACTATAACACCATTACAAATTAAAATTACCAGTTGTGCTTAATGAAAATTGGGCTTTGTTTTCCCAAGTCATTATATAGCTATAGATTCGATTCTGTTTTTTTCAGGTCTTTAACTACTATAATTATCGGCCTGGTGATTCACGGTTTAGGAATATCAGCACAATTAGTAGCTTCCTTCACTGACGCTTTGAACACATCAGTGTAAGTGCTGATGCTAGATAAAAAATCCAACAAATCACATTACAATTTGCTTCAATTATGTAATTCCAATTGTAGTGCTCGTGGTCTTCCCAACAACATTGAAACTTACGGCTTGGTTTCTGGTTTATGGACAAGTACTTTTGCCTTAGGAGCTTTTGTTGGTCCTTCTGTGAGCGGCGCTCTTTTCGACAGTATTGGCTTCAGGAATTCTACATTGTTCGTCATTGGTCTACATGGATTTGTAGTAAGTTATAATTATACTCACTTTAATTCAGATAATAAAAACACATTTTATACAAAGTCTTCTAATGTACATTAAATATCTTTTTACTACTTACAGGCTATCACCTTGATTGTATTCTTGTGCCTTGAAAGAAAACAAGGACCATACAAAGAAATTCCTCCATCTGCATGTAGAAGTACCACGAGTTTGTTATTAAATGAGAGTGGTTCAACAAGAAGGTAATTTTAATGAAATAATAATTCTGCATCTAAAACATACTGGATATTGCATCCCCATTGATTATCTTTATCTTTCTTTTCAGTTTGAAACAACTTATTGCTGGTAATATTACCATTGACGGAACTCCACAATCTCGTCCAGGAGGCATGAACTCACTTCTAGCATGCAATAGTGTTAATAGTTACAAAAATCTTCAAGGACAATGGGCAAGGTAAAAATATATCAATATACTCAAAAAATATTTCATTGATCATTGATCATTTTCATTATTAAATTTTTCACTCACAAATACCAAATTCTTCCTAAGATTTGCAAAAATTAGGTAAAAGTATAATAATTTTATTAGAATTTTAACATTAATTTTATTGAGTTAAATTTTAATAATTTCATATTTTTATTTTCGACAGAAGAGACAGGTCCATGTATACACCGCATCATTAGGAATACTAGCAGATTAATTTATTCGATAGTTTTTTTTAGAAATAGTTCTTTCTATATTTGTTATATATAATATATTAATTACTAAATAAATGTTTATCATTCATCTCATCTTTCATTTCATTCATATTGAAATAATCATACTGAAATAATTTTGGAATTCACAATAACATTAATATATTTTAAAATTAAAACATTTATTCATTTTAATATACATAACTCATCAAAATAAAATGCATAAAAGGAACAAAAAACAAAAAATATTCGCAAATATAAAAAAGTAAAAAAGTAAAATTGTGACCAGTCTAATAAAAATATTTTATTTTAATACTGTTGCAAAACTTTTTGCTGAGAATCTTTAGTTACACTTTCTTTGTGCTTAAGGCTAATAACTTGTTCGCTTAAATTAACTTCATTAATAAATACTAATAATTAATAAATATTAATAATTAGTAAATAATCATTATTTGTTTAAAATTAATATGAGTACATGGTTCCAATTCCTCAAAATCAGGTTTCGTATAGATATAAAACAGAATTTTGTTTTATATCTTTAACTTACTGAACCCAGTGCGTGGTAAGTAATGGTTTAGTGGTTTAGCAACCACTGTCAATGGTTTACATGGTTTAGCAACCACTGGTTTAGGATTTCATGTCCACTTCAGCAAATTGGATATTGAGCAGTAATGATATCAGATCAATGATCCAAAATGTGACGGGGTATTGCTGCTCATAAAGACAATGGTCAACTTATTTGCATAGTACAGCACATTCAATATCGATCTTCATTGGAAACTTGCATTTCGATAGACTTTTACCAAAATTTGCATCACTCATTTACCCAATATTTATCATTTTTAGCGGTGCCGATGTAAACATCAACGACCTCTTCTTCAAGCTGGAAAACGGAGTTGGTCTAAGTCTAGGAAGTTACTACGGAACTGTCGAGCCAATGAGGATGCAGACTTACCAGGAAAGTTGCCTGGCCTGATGTTCTTTCGAACTTTTCGTGACTTTGTGCTGTGTACCAAATATTTGATAAAATGACAAATCGTGCATAATTTATAATTTAATTCTCACTTGCTTTCATATTTTAAGAGGTAAGAATCAGAAACATTTTTAGACATAATTCTAAAGAATGGTGAAATAATGAAGATATGTATGTATATAGGATGTATGGAATAGTTAGGTTTATTGACTTTTTAAATAGAAAATATAAATTTATATTGTGTTTTAATTATTTTAAATATTGTCATGTATGGAATAGAAGCTTGATAATTATCTCGTAATTTTGATTCAAGACAACAATTAGTAATGGCTTCTAATAATTTTCAAATTTTTTAAACAAATTACTTCCCGCGCTTATTAAAAAATGCATTTTTACTTTGAGTACTAAATTGTTACATAACATAATGAGTATTCATTGAATTTGTGAAAATGACAAATGACCAACCACTTGCATAAATTTCATTTCAATCTTCTCATTTTGGACAAATGTCTAATACAAGTACAATAAAACAAAATTATTTTCTAAAATGATCAAGTATGCATTAATCCTATTAATCACTTGCTACTGTCACAAAGTGTTGTCAACTAATACAACTGGTCATAGATCTGGTTACATAATTGGAGGAAAAACAGTGCCTATAACCCAATATCCATTCATCGTTTCTTTCCGTAGACAAGGAATGCACTTTTGTGGAGGATCAATTGTGAGTCGACGTTGGATATTGACAGCAGCACATTGTCTAAATCATATAAGTTATTTAAATAAGTGTGTGCCATCACTTAAAATAATTGCAGGATCTAGCAATTGTGAAAGCTATAAAAGCGATAAAAATTCCCAAGCCATTAGAGGAAAGAAATGCATCCTTCACAAAAATTACGTGTCAGGATCAGAACAAAACGATATCGGTATGGTTTACTTGAGAAGTCCATTACGATATACCAAATATGTGCAACAAGCTCCCATACCATCAATGAAAAATTCTCGTATAGACTTGAGTGAAAAGTATGACGAATGTACTGCAATCGGTTGGGGACGGACTTCAGTTAAATATGATGATTATGGATCAAATTTTCTTAAATCTGTTGAACTACCTTTGATATCTCATTCATCTTGCAGACAAAAATGGAGACGATACTCACGCACAGAGATAAAAGAAACACAAGTTTGCACATTTTCAAATCTTTATGAAAAAGGTGCTTATAAAGGTGATTCTGGAAGTCCTCTGATTTGTGGAGAAAATCAAGTTGGAATAACATCTTTCACAGCAGAACCTGATATCGCAATGCTGCCAATTGTATTTACACGTGTTGATAAATATATAAAGTGGATTAAAAAAACAATGAAGTCAGGGTCTTCGACATATTATAAGTCACTTTATTTTGCACTTTTGTTAAATATAAATAAGACTATATTTTTGCACTTTCTGTGATAACGATTACTTTTGTTCAAAATTACAAAAAATAAAAACAATTCATTATATAAACATGACTGTCAATATTTTATTAGCATATAAACTCGAAATATTTCTTCTAACCTTGGTTAATTTTTATAGTAGAAATCGTGGTATGAACTTATTTTACACAAACTGGTGCTTTGAACATTTGATTTCAAAAAAAAATCTTACAATGAAATTAATCAAGTGTGCATTAATATTTTTGTGTGTATTATTTCACTTGCAAGTGTCAGAATTAGAAGACAAAAGTGTAAATCGATCTGATTATATATTACGTGGAAATGACGCATCGATTGAAAAATATCCATTCATGGTTTCACTCCAAAAACGGCGTCAACATTTTTGCGGTGGAACGATCGCCAGCGTGCATTGGATTTTGACGTCGGCAAATTGCCTAAAACGTGTGACTTTCCTTACAACTTGCTCGTTGAAAATAATAGCAGGATCTAGTCATAGCGTCGAATCCTATTTTGATCGTCCTACCAAACAGAAGCGAAAAGCATCTAAGTGTTACATTCACGAAGGATATGATTCGAGGAAGAAATTTAACGATATCGGCATGATTTTGCTGGACGAGCCTTTTGAATTGTCAAATTCGGTGCAAGTTGTAAAACTGCCAAGAGACATCTACGTGAAGCAGGATTTATCATCGAAGTTTAGAGAATGCACGTTTATCGGCTGGGGTCAGAATACTATGAATGAAAGCCTGCCTTTTATATTAAATAATCTTCGATCAGTTACTTTACGCCCGATGTCGCATTCTTATTGCAAGAAAGCCAGGCTAACTAAAATGACATCTAATATTCGCAAAACTCATCTATGTACGTTACCAAAATATATGGAAATAGGTGTTAGCAAAGGTGATAATGGAGGTCCGATGATTTGTCAAGGTGAGCAATATGGCATAGCCTCCTATATACCAGGTTTAGATTCTAAACCTACTGTGTTTACTCGAGTTGATAAATATCTGAGATGGATTCATATTAGATTGAAATCTGGTGCACAGTTGTCAGCTAAATATGTATATTTTATGTCATGTATCAATTTTATTTTTTTGTATTTTACTGCATAATGGATGATATTAAATCAAACCAAATTTTAAACATAATTTTGTTTTATGTGATTTACTGTCATATGCTTATATGATGCTATGGATCGGATATGGCGATCAATTATTCAAGGAAAGTTCTTGGTAAGTGACTACATGAAAATGTGTACATTGATTAGTTTATATATCCTAGTAGTGACACTAGATGTTTGTATACTTCACTGTTTATTAAGTAATTCTCAAATTTATTTAGTTTTTATCAGATTTTTTTTTAGTTTTATAAGAGCTTTATTTCAGTTAAATTTATATACATTATTAGACTATCATAGTTTCTAAGCCATGGTATATCTACCCAAATTGATATTAATACATTTAGTTAAATTATACATATATACATTCTATATAAATTACACATATAAACATTTTATATAAATTACACATATATACATTTAAATTTTTATCAAATATTACGAAAAATTGTGGGAATTGCAAATTTTGTGAGTTTTTTGCGCCTGATTTAGTTTATTCAGTGTTCATATGGAACAGGTAAGCTCAAATCGTTTCGTATTTTCTGGGCTAATACTTTCATATATATTTAATATTTGTAATTCAACTAGTGGTGTATGGCATTCTAAAGCAAATTGCAGATCTTCCCGTATCGAAAATTATTTTTTTTAAAAAGGATTATTTTTTTGCTCTAACAAAATTAGATTTTTGAGAAATTTTAAATCAGCACGTCTCCTTATCAATACGAATCGATTTTTTTTTTAACTACTCAAATCGGTCTATAGGTGTTCACGAAATCGTCGACGAAAATTTGTATTTGCACACACACACACACATGCATACATACACATACACATACATACACATACATCCATTTTTTCTAAGGTAAGCCAAAATGTTCAGAAACCCCCAAAACGTCAAAATATATGAAAATTTTCATTTTTTATTTTCTGCGATTACTTTTTTTACAAAACCTGAATATTTATTAAACTATATATGTTTAGTCTATGTTTAGTGCTAATTACAAAATTACAACCCAACCATGATTTTGTTATTTATTTGAATTAGTGAAAAAATTATTATAAATTTTGAAACTCTGAGTCATTCAAAAAACCTTATTCACTGCACCATTATTTAAGGATACAATCTATTATCAGTTGTATGAAAGGTTTGCATTGTATCCAAATTATGATTTACATTTTTGAACTATTCCTCATACATCTTCCATTGGAAATAAATATATTTATCTTTAACAAAGACCATAGTCATTAGATAAAACAGGCATTAAAACCATTTTTATCACATTTCATAAAATTTTTAGTGAATGTTATCGATTTTATGATTTTCTCATGAATCATTCCAAATGGTTGTAAAAACACCCTAATGATAGTTTACGACCATTTTTATCAGTTTCTTCTGAGACAACCATAATTTTTATTTGTTTCATATGTATTTATGATTTTGAAACTTCTGTTTATTATTGAGATTAGTATTATATATTGAAAACAACCCTGCACCTTGAAACTTCTTTAAATGAAAACTTTTTGATATAGACATTTGTTGCATACTAAAATAATATTGTCAGATGTTAGTAACTAAAATTGTTCGTTAAAAATCCTATAAAAATCCTTTAATTAAAATTAAAAAAAAAGTGATCTACGTGAATAGAACAAATTAACAATACATTATAAAATGTAGTTATACAACATCATATTCCACCTGTATTTTTTATAATTCAAAATTCCCTGGTTTACCCAATAAATTGCAAGTGATTAACAAGTAATTAGAAATTACTTTCGCAAAGTAACTATTGTATAAACTTGTGGTATGATTTTTGTCAAATGTTTAGAATTTTATTCTCATCAGGTGTTTGTTATTTGCCGAAGAACTCGAAGAACCTTTCACCAATTAAAATACAGTCTCTCGCGGCGACCTTTCATATCTGCAGATAATCACATCATTCTAAGTTTCTCAAAAATAATCTAGAGTAGTAATTAAAAATAAAAATTGATAAATGATTCGTAATTTGTAATAAAGAGTAATTATTAGAAATAGTGGTTTTAGAAATTTTTGCATACATACTGATACTAATAACATATTTATCCCAATCCCACACAAAGTTTTATGATTCATGACTATGTTTTTTTTCATATTTTTTATTAAAAATAGCTTACTAAATTATTTTATATTTTTATTACACATTTATTACTAAATTATTCTATAATACAAGTTCTGGAGAAAATAGATTTAAAAGCAATGTTTTGTTAAAATTATTAATTTTTTCGTAATTTGTACTAAAAAAAATAATAATAATACTAATTGAATAATAACTACATTATTCAACAAATGCAAAATATAAAATTCATCGGTACGTTTTCTACAAAGAAAACACTGTATATAACCTTGATCTGGTATTTTGTCACAATATATAACGATTTATTTAATTTTTTGTGAGATTGATTTTTTTAATTCATTTTACTTTTTTATTTTCTATTTTCTATTGTTTACACCTTTGTCAAGATAAAGGTACTGTTAGTCCTTTTTACCCCATCCACGTGTAAGCTTTTATAAAAGTTAGTATTAAAATATCTTTTTCCATTTAAGTCCATTTAAATTTTGTTTTTAACCCACATAGTTTATAAAATTTTGATATAGATCTCGACTCTTTACCTCCAATTGATACCATAGAAATGTTTATTTAGAACGTGCCGTTTAATTTATTGTCACATTCGTAAAATTTATGATCACAAACTCGTTTATAAACTATAAAGAAAGAAATAGTTATCAGAATAATACTTGATCTGATTGTGAGAAAAAAACTTTCAATATTATGTTACAATATATCTTTGTACATTGTATTTTATTACTGGAGATGATAATGATCAGAGGATAGTGTTACAATTGGTACAATTTGTAAAAGATACAACTGGGAATTATTGTATTTCAATAAAATTACTTGTAATAATAGATGTAGATAGAGATAATTCTTTTTAAACTATCACTAGTTACACGAACTATTTTTATTAATTTAAAAAGAAATTCTTCAAATAAAGATGAAAGTAACACCTCATATTTTTTCCAGTGCATCTATGTAACGTTCTAGTCTAAATTATTTTTTACAAAAAATGTGGAAATGAAGATCAGTTGAAAAAACCTTCAAATATATTCTTTCTACCATTACTTGCGTTATTGGCTAAGAATCTTCTAGTTTAAAGGAATTTCCATTACCAATTAACATCAATTATATAAATTATTATTGAATAAATTTATGCATTAAAAGCTTCCGCAAATAGTAAAAACAACTTCGAATTAAATTAACATTTTTGTTTAAGCGATTTTGTCCTTGATCCAATTAACTGCGTTTTAAAATCCGGTCGGACTTTTACAAGTAATATTAAATATAATGCACGAAGTCGTTGAAATACAATGTCAATAATTTTTTATTTGTTGGAGAAAAATCTGGTCATATTGGTCATTGAAAATATGGTCAAAATTAGAATATTTTAATATATTATAATTATAAGAATATTTTATTATATTTATTCTACTTACTTAGTATTAGTAGGGTTGTTATTATTATATAATTAGGAATTTCAATCTTAATTTTTTTCAATGCTATTAAATCTATACACTCAATATCCTATTTTAAAGAAAACTGCAAGTTTTCTTGCAGGACGATATTTTTTTAAATTTCTGGATAAATTTTAGTACTGGGTTCGTTCCCAGCATTGGCTAGCGCTCTTTTCATCTATGATCTCACAGCCGGGGGCATTGCTGCAACATATGTATATATATATATATATATATATATATATATATATATATATTATATATATATATAATTACCGAACAAAAGAGAATGGTTAAAAAATAATTCTGTTTACACTTTAAACAAATAAATTAAAGTCAAATCGGATGCCTAGTTCTCGAATTTCTAAAACGGTTGGACCTACCTTTGTCAAAATCTTCAGCACTTCTCCCCATCATTACGAGTTGAATATGCTTTGTTCTCTCAAAAACACGATTTCCATTTTCAGCACTTTTTGCTCCGTATCTCCGAAACGGTTAGACCTGCCTTTGCCAAAAACTAATCAGCACATCTCCCTATCAATAAGAATCGAATATATTGTGAATCATTCAAATAGATTGATCCGTGCGCCCCAAAAATGTGGACAAAAAATTGTATCCATACACACATACATTTTCTAAGGTATGCCAAAATGTTCAAAAACCTCCAAAACGTAAAGATATGCATAAATTTTCAATTTTGATGTTTGGACGATTATAATACCTTATATAATACCTTTAATATACTCTAGGTAAGTTAAAAATTTGTATCCTCTAATGATTAGAGAATTAGAGTCGAACCCTTCGCCAGCCAAAATATTATTATTCTCTTGGAAGAAAGTTCTCTATTACACCGAAAAGAAAGTCGCATATTATAACACTTGCAACTATGCGTTCTGGAAGATCTTTCGAGGACGGATATGCGAATGTGAAAAGAAAGTTCGTAATTACGAAATATTTTCTTTCCATCTTTTTATTTTTGCACACTGGTTTCTGGTCGTCGGCCAACTTTTGTACGAACAAAATCATGATTCATTAAGAGCAATACATCATTCATGTGCCAATTTAAAAGAACAGATTATTATCGACCGAGCAAGTATTACACTCCGAAGAATGTATCACATTTACATTCTTGGCGTTCTATTTTTTTGTTATATAAATTGTGGTCTTGGGCTCATGTGTTGGATTACAGATCATTTTATAAGATACTTGTTGTAATGAATACATGAATCGGATTTTTTTTTAGTAATGGGTTATTAACACCTAATAATAATCTATAGATATGCTAATAATGGAAAATAAAAGGCTCTGTAGTAATTATGATACAATTCCAATACAAATATTGGAGCAAAATCTAGTGCATCATCAAAAGATATAATTAGAAAATTTTAAATATTGCTGTTTACTGATAGATTATTTGTGCTTATTTAAAGCAGAATAACTAAAAACTCAATAACATATTCATCCAAGGCTTATTCATTATTATTTTATATTTCTCTCAACAGAATTCTCATTGATCCAAATTTCATTTGCGTCTACAAGAGAAAACCAATCTTTTGATTCTGAAATTAGCACCTTATTACCATACATTCGCAAAAAGCAACTTGTAATTCATTTTCTATTAACAAACTAAATGAATTATCACGATTTGTACTAAATCCAATAGCCAAAAGAAATCCAAATGTAATGTAATAACTATGAAACAATAAGCAAATCATTGTATTATCAGAACTGTAATTACCCGGACATTCACTTTTCTGACAATATCTCCGGGCTGGAAATATTTTAAAACGAAAATGCTTTTAGAGAGATACTATTTTGGAAGTTGGGATATGATTCATATGGGAATTATTTACTTTCTTCGAATACGTAGAGCGTCCCTGAAGTGTTTTTTGGGAATCTACCTTTCCTCGGGTAACTAAATAATAATAAACCATGTTAATTTTGTGTAAAAGTAATGATAAAGACTAGTAAAAGAAGAGTAATGTTTTTCATTTTTATTTAACATATGAGGAGCAAATAACTAAGGGTAAAAAATTTCAAAGAACTAATTATCTTTTTAGCAGAGACTCCCTGCTATTCGTATACTGTAACTAATTCTGTAACCTAAATTAAATTTACTTATTATTTTAATATTATATTTAAATTATCTTATAATATTGCAGTGATTATCTTTTATAATTGCGATTTTATAAAACAGCTACTTGATGATACAAAAATATTTACTTATGAAGCTTACACATTATTAATACAAATTGTTGTTCAAAAACCAGACGGCCTTCGTTTGAATAAATTAGAAAAGTTATGTGCATAAATACATATCAATTAATTAAATTTGATACATGATTCGCGATTTAAACTGGTTAATTTTGGCAAATCGTTTGAGGTAATAAATCTTGTTATTCGACGAAAATATTTATTTTTAGATAAAAAACAATATTTCTGAAAATAGAGTCATATAATGAGTAAACACAGCGTAATAAACAATTTTAGATACGATCGAATAATTTTAATCCCAACTTTAGCCAGCTCGGTAGCAAGCAGTATGATACCAGATTTTTACTTGATATCATAAATCTCAAACATGATCTTAAATGAAAATAAAAATTAAGTTTTCATTTACAAAATACAAGTTCTAGTTCTAAATTAATTAAAATTATAATCGATTGCTATTATTCACTTAGGTTAGGCATGATTGATAATTAGTAAATTATTTTATTCTAAATCTAAATATTTCAATCTCAAATATTTAATCATTACCTGAATATGTTAAACATCTTTCAACATCCTCATTCACACAATGACTATTCATAAAAAATCTCATAAATATTATGCACTATTGAGTTACACTTTTGGGACGTTTATTTTCTTATAGATAGAATCGGCTATTATACTTGTCTAGACGAAAAAATCATAAAACAAAATATTTTGGGAACCGTTAATAAAGGTCTTATTTGTATTTTTGAAAACATCCCTTAAAATATTGAACAGGAAATTATTAACTGCATTCCTTATGTTTTAAATAAATTCCAGGACATATATAATTAAAATTGAAAAATGGGATCATTGTTTTTGGTATTCTATGAATATATTTATTGTTGTATTAAAAAGTACACAATTTTATTTATTAGATCAAATTAAGCAATATTTATTATTCATTAAAATTTATAGTTATATAACAATAATCTTTTTACCTGTTATTTCTATAAATATGATTTATAGTTGATTCATTTATCATTTATCTGCATTATGATAATTTTACAAGAGAGTTGTAGCTTCTCATTTATTTAATATTTTTAATCATCTGAAAGTTGTCCGATCTAGTGATAGCTATTACCCAATCTGAAAATTTACATAATTTCTAAATTTTGTACGTGATTAAAAATCCGATTTATTTATTTAATTTACATAATTTATTGTATACAGTTTATCAAAAAGAAATTTGCTGCCCGACGCGCTGTCTGAAACTTTAGAATAAATCATATTTTTTTATATTTGGTGATAAACGATTCGAAATTCATATTTTGAAAGAGATACGTTTATGAGAATTATATAATATAATGTGATTTTTATAAATTATTTTAACTGAAGCAATGAAAATTACTTAATTTATTTTTCTACATGCATGAAAAAACAAAAATATTAATCAAAATATCCTAAGTAATTAATCAGTAATTAAACAAAAGATAAGAGCAATGGTATTTCCTACTCCAAAAACAAACGTCGTAATTATTCGAAAATATTATAACAAAAATTAATCGTATTGTTCGAACAATATTGCGATAATGAATTTAATTAATAAAATTAGCAATAAATAATCAGACAATACGTCGGAATGCCATCGAAATTTATATTTATTTGAAACTGTTTCCTGTTATTACCAAATAGCAATTTGCATTTTACGATACTGTTTAGTAAACAGATAAATGAGATAATTGTTTTATGACAGGACTTGGGTACCTGGTTTGCTGAAATTTGGAAATTTTTGTTTGCAATTTGCGTGCGGTAAATCCAGTCAAACCCCAGGATACTTAGGTCGTAAAAAGGCGCCTTAACAATATGTCATTTATGTATAGAGTCCGTCAAATAACTTTTTTTTTGAAAATGGTATAAAACAACTAATGAATATTTTCCCAATTTTTTTAACCCGTAGAGCAAGTTATAGTAATGGACCAAAAATTGAAAATGAAATTTTTTGCATAATTTCACGTTTTGAAGGTTTCTGAGCATTTTGACATACCTCAGAAAAAATGGATATGAAAAAATGGACTCTTCGACGATTTCGGGCGTATGGATGAACCGATTGGAAAAAGTCAAAAAGCTATTGATAGAGAGATGTGCTGATTCGTTTTTAGCAAAAGCAGGTCCAGTGGTTTTGGAGATATAGAGCAAAAAAATGCTAAAAATGTCAGTTTTTAAGAGTCCGTTTTTTAATGGATCGACCGATTTCAATGATCCTAAAAACATTCGATTAGTAATGATTGGGAGAAGTCGTGATTAGATTTTGGCAAAGACAGATTTAGTCGTTTTGGAGCTAGAGAGCTAGAGAGTGCAAAAAATAGCAGTTTTTGAAAGAACGAAGTATCCAATTTGAATGATTTAAAAAAAAATTTGCTCGTGTTGACGAAATGATTGCTTTTGGGTAAATTATTTTTTATTATTATTAATTTTTAATTTTTAAGAAAAAAATTTTTGAATATAGAAAAATAAAACGGATTTTAATACTAATTCTAGCTAAACTTATGAACATCTCTTCTTCAAATAATTATAATAATTATAATAATGTTATAATCTATTCGAAAACATTTAATATTCATCGAATATTTTATTAGGGTACAAGAAGTTCCAGCAATTTGCCTTAAGGCATGATGCCAGACACTAAGGGTTTTGTTTTTATCCTGTATTGATTGCGATTTGAATTGTAATTGATTTTATCATTGATTTAAAGAATAAGATACTTAAAAAATATGACAATTAGTTAATAATTATAAATATTTTTGGGATATTTAACTACTATTTTATAAAAATAAGTTTAAAAAAGTAGAAATGAAATTATAAGCTGACGGGATTCTAACTCGATCCGAAATAAATCCGAATGCAAAATGTAGGAGCGAGTGCTTTAACGAACATAGCAATCACCTTGATGGGGAACATCATGAAATTTTTTGCTATTTCAATTATTTTTTATAATTAAACCACTTTTTATAGGCCTATAATATTTTAAGGAGTTCGGTTTGACTATAAACTTTGTCACTGTGCAAAATTTCATCAAAATCCCAGAAGAGTAAACCTGAGGTTCCTCTTGTTAGTGAGTATACATGATCAAGAGTAGGTGTTGGAGCCCGGCACTTGCATTTATTGTTTTTTTTATTAAATTGTTAAAATTTATCGAAAGGAAAAATTCCATCTACTTATTTTTAGTTATATATGCCTGCAACTTTCTTTTGTGTAAAATGTATGGAATTCGTTACGAATATAATCCACCTTCGCCACGGTTAACCGTCCGCCGTCCACCGTCAGTCCGTCCATCGTCAGTCTCACCTTGCTATCCTTGAGCTGCTGGACAAACGAACTTTACATACCAACTTTACTACATTATTGCATACGATGAATGTAATGAAACGCAAATCTCCAACCCGTTGCCATTTATCGCCGATTATTTATTCTAATCAATGTCATATTATTCTTACAATTCACAATTGTCATTGCTCGATAGGAAGTCAACAAATTTTTACGTCTATTAAACATCAACAATTATAATCATCCAATGCCTTAAGTATCTGCAAATGTAATTCTAATTATTGTATTTGTTTTGATCTCGCAGCAATTAGCGGCGGATGTCGATTCGAGCAATTATTGAAACTAGTTTTCTTGTCATCATGGACAATTTGTCGTTTAACTTATCGCTTTTTTATTCATCTAATAATAATAGATGATCGATAATAGTCGTTAAATATTTTTTAACATTGTAAATTTACTCAAACGTATCTATGAGCAAATATATATTGTATGTTCTCTATGGTTCTTCCATACACAAACACAACTGAAGTGAACATTTATTCATTTTTTTTCTTATAAATTACAATCTGTCTAAATAGAAAAACATTGAGTAATTAATTAAATTAATTTGACAAATAACATATTAAATTTTAAAAGGAAAACCCAGTGGTTCACCTTTTATTAGTGTACGAAATTATATTTTAATTTTGGTGTAAAAAAAAGAAACTCAAATATACATACGATTATAAATAAAGTACATTACACAGACTACATATACACATACATACACACACCTATTTTAAATAATATGGTAGAACAACTTATTACTGATTAATATGCTAGATCTATTAATTGTATTCTTTTTAATCTTATATTATGTGTGGTGTTGTAAAGACTTGCAATCAGTTCGTTTGGATGGTGGTCAATTTTAGTCTTGAAATTATGGGCACTCTTTTTAATTTCTTCACTGATTGTGAGTGTTTCGGTGGCTTGGTGAATTAGCCATGTCGGTACATACCTTGGCGCGGATATTGCTTGTCTGAGTATTTTATTTTGAAATCGTTGCATTATTTGTAAGTTACTGACTTTAGCAGCACCCCATAGATGGGTGCCATACATCCAAACTGGTTTGAGACATTTATTCATATAATTTGCAATTTTTTAAATGTAAGTATCCCTAGAAATTTACCAGAAATTAAGTGGAAACTAATGTCGTAATGCATTAAGTGAGTCTGTATCTAAGTCTGTATTTATATAAAACATAAATTAAAAGAATATTTGTTTTCTCCTCTGAATATTTTTTTGGTCCACATTGTTTTTGGGATGGACTTGAGTTAACGGATGAGGTATCGTTTGTCCAAAAACCAGGGTTGATGTTGATCCACATCTTGTTGTTGTGTTTTATGTCTTGGAATACATTTTACGCTCTGGCAGTTAGGTGAATCACCTCGTTCAAGTTCCAATATAGTGCACACAGACTTGGCTCATATGCATACTGCACAGACGATGTAAGGTACATCATGGTCACCTTTAAGAAAAAATGAAATAACAAAATATTGAACTATCATAAACAAAATTGTGGTGGACTGAGAAAGCCATTCAGCATCAGAACTGGGCAACAAATACAAGATAAGAAATTGAACAAAATTTTCTAAAATGTTGCAATTTGTAAAATTGTCTACAAACCAGAAATGAATCATTGGTATATGAGAACTGACGCAAGTCGCCAACTTTGGCAAACACTTACATGGTCCATTTCTACCATATCTAACAATATTTATTTATCGCATGTTCAATATACATTTCACAAAAAAAATCTTCACGAGAAGATGCGATTGAGTTGATCCTACAACAATTCTCTGATGCAACATCCTCTGCAGACAGGTAAAATATTTCACACAACATTTTTACTCTCGGTTCGCCGGTGACAATGCGCTAATGCAGTGATTTATAGAGCCGCTTTAATCTGAATTTATTTTTTAAGATTATAAAGATTATAAATAAATCGAAGGCTGGAAGGAGACATAAATTAGTGGCGATTACCGCATTTTGAAAAAGATTCACAAATATATATATATATATATATATTTTTGAATAGTCTTGAATTTGATGTTGATATATATGTTTAATTTGAGTTTAATAATCGGGCGTAACATCAATAAAAATAGTATGAGTTTTTTTTAAAAATTTATTTATTTAAAATCCATACGTTTCGGCTAGCATCTTAGCCATCATTCAGTGGTAATCAAGTTAACTATAAAAATTGAAACTAAATAAATTATATGAAAGGAAATTTTGTGGAAAAACAATAATAATAATAATAGTAATAAAACACTTACAATTTTGTATCCTAATATAGCATATGAAACCATTATTAATCCATGGTATGAGTATGTGCACATTGATAAGATATATATTTTTTAACACAAACATCACAAATGGTAAAACACACTAATAATCATGATAACTTAACAAGTTGTCGAAACTATGTATTTACTCTTTGGAGTTTAGGATAGAAATATTTCTCGTGGAAAAAACTATTTCAACAATGTGGCATTCTGTTGGTATGTAATTGTGATGCAACCCTTAGTTCAATTTTTACACAAATGAAATCTAAGTTCAATTTTGACCGCCTCAGGAATTTAGTATATCAAATTAATTGCTCTAATTGCGAACTCTTTTATATTGGAGAAACTAGCCAAAACCTGAGTAAACGCCTTAATCAACACAAAAATAATTCAAAAAATCCTAAGCAATTTAAAACAATGTTAACTGAGCATATTAAAAATTTAAATCATAATATCGATTTTTTTAACCCGTAATATTTTACATTTTGAAGAGAATACAATTAAAAGAAGATTCGCTAAGGGGTTGTTTTTACAATTACATAACGACAGAGTCATAAATAAACGCACTGACAATACGGCCCTTATCAAAACGAACACGTGGTTTCTTAATAGCGTGTCAAAATTCCTTAAAAAATAACAAAATCCCATCGCCTTTTAAATTTTCCAAAAAATATCAACACATGCTAAAAACTGCTTTGAGAAAAATGTGGCATTTCTATCCTAAACTCCAAAGAGTAAATACATAGTTTCGACAACTTGTTAAGTTATCATGATTATTAGTGTGTTTTACCATTTGTGATGTTTGTGTTAAAAAATATATATCTTATCAATGTGCACATACTCATACCATGGATTAATAATGGTTTCATATGCTATATTAGGATACAAAATTGTAAGTGTTTTATTACTATTATTATTATTATTGTTTTTCCACAAAATTTCCTTTCATATAATTTATTTAGTTTCAATTTTTATAGTTAACTTGATTACCACTGAATGATGGCTAAGATGCTAGCCGAAACGTATGGATTTTAAATAAATAAATTTTTAAAAAAAACTCATACTATTTTTATTGATGTTACGCCCGATTATTAAACTCAAATTAAACATATATATATATATATATATTAAATTTTATATATTTTTATGAATTTTTGAAACATAGTAAATTTCTAGGCAATTCTGCATTGTTTTCATCCATTTAATTTCACATGCTTATACCAGAGTACAAGAGTCAACTTATTACCTGCTTAATATTTAAGAAAATTTCAGCAATATAATTGGCTATCCAAATCCTCTTAACCAATAAAAACAAACATAACTTCAGCAAAAACTTTATTTACCTTTGTATTATGAACAGGATGATTCGCTGTCGTCAGTCATCCACCTTACCTCTCATTCACTCTTTCATACCTGACTTACCTGTTGAGGCTTGACAACGTTGATGTGTTTGAAATGGATTTTATAACTGTTTTTTAATCGAATCTTACGTCGCAGTTATGATAGTTTAGTCGTATGAATAATATTTCTTCTGATTAATCGATGGATCGGTATTTGTAATGTCAGTATGGATATGGATACCAGGTACTGGAGATCCGAGGTAAATGATAATGTTATGGTAAAGTAAATTCACTGAGGTTTCTCCATATTATATAAAAAAAAATATAACGTTTAATACTAACTGTAAAATGATTTATTGATTAATTAAATTAATTTAATTAAATAATGCTAATTTTAAGTACCTCACTAGACAAACCTTTTATGTTGCAACAAATGCATGTTACATCAAAGTTAATACTCATTTACGTAATTTTTTGGATGAAACGATCAGTTCTCGTAAAATAATTTTTTTTTTTTTTTTTTTCTTTAACAGCGATCAGAACTTATGAGTTCTATGAGCTGTTGTGATCAATTATCTTACAATTATTATAGATGGCAACCCAAACAGTTGTCCCATCTCTATGTGCTGAATTATTACAATTGCTGTAATAGTGATGACTTTTTACTTCCAAGTGGCATGTTGCCACTACAGCTATGCCCACGAAAGGCCATTTTCACTTGAAATCATATTTGAAATCTGTGAAAATAATTATAACAAAGATTTTTAAAACTCCGATGCATTTTTTTATAGAATCAATCAGTGTGTTTAATAACCTTTGGAATTATTGCGAAATGATTAAATTTATTCAGTTTTAAATTTTAATTAGTGCATCTTCAAACGCATTTTATTTTCTTTGTTTTTACATATTATTTTATTCACAGTTTTAGTTTTTTTATTATTATATAATACTTTTGATATTTTTGTGAATTATAATTAGCTTTAGCAATTATTAGTATTTTAGTAGTATATTGTAGTAGTATTAATTTTAAATTGGTAGTATTGTTAATTTTCTATTTTAGCTTATAAAACAATAAACACGGTCTTGTAGAAATTAAAAGTAAAATGCTCATAAAATAGACGGACACCATGACCATATCATAAAAGTATATCTTTGACTGTAAATTATTATCAGAATTTTGGAAATTTTAAACATAATATGCAAAAACTGTATAGCCCTTTCAAAACTGGTGGTACATTAGCCAATAATTTATAATTAACAGATACATATAATTTTATGTTCATGGATATAAAAATTCATACAGGGTATGGGGTATACAGATTCATACTCTATATATTCTTGTACCTGTCAACAATAACTTAGCTCTATGACGCGTTGATTAAGCATCTTTAAAATTATTGTCAAACAATTAAATTTATTATAAAATATAACTAGCTGTAAGTGGAATTCTGTCTTATGGCAATTAAGGCATCGTGCCTTAAGGCAAATTGCTGGAACTTCCCGTGCCAAAAATTATTATTTTTTTAAAAACGATTAACATTTTTGAAAAAATTTTACTTCGAAAAAATAAGATTTTTTAGAAATTTTAAATTGGACAAAAAATTACTTTTTTTTGAAAAAAAATTTTTTTTTTAAAAAAAATTTTTAAACAATTTTTTTTATAAAAATTTTTTTTTGGAAAAAATGTTATCTTTATTTTGATATATTTTGGAAGATCTGAACTTTTTTTCAAAGCAATCATACTGCTTTAACTGCATAGAGACAAAATATAAAGCGCATAAGCGCCGCGTCGCTGTCTAACGGAAAAACAATGGTACGGAACCCATAGGAATGTAAACAAAACTTATACTTATTGTTAAAATCTCAATAAAATATCTGATAATTTGATATGCATATGTCTAATGTCTAATGATTATTGTTGACCGCCAAATGTTATTTTTTTTTAGTTTTTTTTACTAGATCTCCGAAACCGCTAGACCTATCTTCATGAAAATTTGATCAAATCTTCATCTTGTTAATACAAGTAAAATGTTTTTTGAACTATACAAATCGGACGCTCCGTTCTCTTAAAAACTGAGTTACCGTTTTTGGCCCTTTTTGCCCCATATCTTCGGAACGGCTAGAATGTTTTTTGAATTATTCAAATTGCTTCATCCGCGTTCCCGAAATCGTCGACGAAAATTTGTATCCGAACACACACACATGCACGCACACACACACACACATACATCAATTTTCTCCAACCTCTGAAACGTGAAGATATATAAAAATTTTCATTTTCGATTTTTGTGCGATTACTATAACTTACCCTACGGAAAGTTAATTATAAATAAATCAATTTATCATCTCCAAATTTCCACAAAATTGAAAAAGTGCTCCCGCATAGTCACAGTCTAAACGCATTTGCAAATAATTCTGTGCGACATTTTCACTTATACTGTGCTCAGCTTGGCGGCATTTTCACATTTTTCAATAATTTTCACAAAATTGGAAAAGTGCTCCAGTACACAAACAGTCTAAACGCACTTGGGTAAACATTTGTACCAGAGTGGCGCTTAGACTGTGCTTAGCTTGGGTGATTTTTTGAATTTTTAATCCAAAATTACAAAAAAAATTTTTTGAAAAAAAAATTAGAAACAAAAAATTTTTTTTTCCAAAATCAATTATTTTGTTGAAAAAAGCAGAAAGTTCTTTGAATCATTTAAATCGGACGCTTAGTTCTCTCAAAAACAGCCATTTATTTTAAATTTAGCTCTGTATCTCCGAAACCTATGGGCCTACCTTTGCCAAAAACTAATCAGCACATCTCCCTATCAATAGGAATCGAATGTTTTTCAAACCATTCAAATCGGTTGATCCGTTCTCTCAAAAACTCGCTTTCTATTTTTTGCACTCTTTGCTCCATATCTCCGTAACGGCTGGACCTGCCTTTGCCAAAAACTAATCAGCACATCTCCCTATCAATAGGAATCGAATGTTTTTTAAACCATTCAAATCGGTTGATCCGTGCGCCCGAAAACGTGGACGAAAAAAAGCGGACATACAAAACACACACACACACACACACACACACACACACACATCCATTTTTTCTGAAGTATGCCAAAATGTTCAGAAACCTTCAAAACGTCGAGAAATGTAAAAATTTTTGATTTCGATTTTTGGACGATTACTATAACTTACCCTACGGGAAGTTAAAAAAACACTAGTGTAAGTGTTTTCAAATAATTTAATTTTCGACGCAGTAATAACGTTCAACAATCCATCGTTTCAGCTTACAAAATATTAAATTTTCCTAAAAATGAAAGGTATATTGCCCATAAAATAATCAGACGTTAGTTCCATATCATAAAACTGCTTTTGTGACAGTGAATCATTATCAAGATTTTGGAAATTTTGAACACATTATTCAGAAAAGAAAAAGTTTTTGCTTTTTGTACCTAGAAGTACAACGTCAACTTCTGCGTGGATTAGTGGTTGGAGCTATGGGATTTTAACCAGAGATCCCAGGTTCGATGCAACCATAAATAAACATAGATGCAGTCATAGATAAATCAGTGTAATGAATGCAATTGTTTTGTTTGCTATCTAATTGTAAGAAAAACGACCTAGGTATTTAAGTCAAAAATCATCACAACAGTCTATAAAACCCTCTAGTTGTTCCAGTAACTTAAAAATGCAGTCAAAATTTAAAATCAACTTGATTCTTGGAAGGTATTTTTAAAAATAACATCAAATTTTTTTAATCATGGCTCGCCCGTAGGTAAGCGGTTAAGTGCGACGGGACCTGAATCAGAGGTCCCGGGTTCGATACGCACTTCGAGCAGCCTGTTGTCAGGCAGCAGTGACAACGCTTTTCACTTGGAAATATAGATAGCAATATGTTTCCAAGTGAAAATAGCCCTTGCTCGGCATTGCTGCACCAATAAAATGTCAGCCCTATTAGATTAATTCTAATAACAAAATCATCAAATATGGATGGATTAACCATTGGGTTACCATCTACAAAATACGAAGTAAGGAGAAGTTTCAGCTCAACAGCTCATAGGATATAAGGTTCTGATCGCTGTTAAAAAAAAAAAAAAAATCATAATCAACAAAAAAGTATTGTTCATTCATAAAAAGTGTGTTATACATCCTCATTTCCTGCATTTTTACAATCCCCATAACCTTCAGGAACCCTAATAAATTTAATTAATTTAATTCCGTAAACAGTTCAGCTCGTGCCGCGCACGGTTCGGTCTCCAGGCATCGCGATCACCGAAACTTGGCGAACTTGGCGGCAGGTTCGCGTCGCCGATGTCCCTCGCCAGGAGAGTCGCACACGCACACATCGACGGTCCCCACTTGACTCGAAAACTTTTGTGAACGACTATTGTGAATGCTACAACAAACTGATTAGATGGAGAGCTGGGGGAAAAATGAAATATGAGGGACATAGTGAGAGACAAAAATAATTTAGAGTTAACCATATTAAAGATTTTACATGATAATAATCATGTAATTGCTTGCTAGGATTGATGGTTAGATTTCAAGTCATTTTCGGTAAATTCTATTGTCTCATTCTTTTTCTTAATCAATAATTTTTACATCTATCCTAAAAGTAAAATAAGAAGTAAAATTGTAATAAAATCCAATCGACTTTGAAAATACAAAATTTTCTGAGAGTCAAGAATCGGAAGGCTAAGATAACAAACGAAACAGCACCTCAAAGTGTGAAAAAAGAAGATGACCTTCCAGAAGTTTTCTCATCAGGAGAAGAAGAAGGAAAATAAAACTGTATCGGATTCATATTAGTCGTTAAAAGTGAAATAGAAATACTGAAAGGACTGATACAAAAATAATATAAATAATCTGTTATTTAAGGAAAATACAAAATAGTGAAATCCGAGGCACAGTACACTGAAACATAAATGCAGAAGTTTGAAAGGTTGAAGGTTGAGAGATAAACTATAGAAGAAATACTATCATATTGTGTATGTGCTTCCAGTCTAAAATAATTTTAATAATATAAATTATTATTGAAATAAATCGATTAAAAACCTTAATTTGTCACTCTTCGTGGAATACTTTCAGTTTGCTCATCAGTAAAGTTATTTTTATATTCTTGATCGATCTCCTATATAAACTTCAGTTTGCTTGTCTGTATATACTCTTTTTATAATCCAGGTCAATTTTTAGCTTATTTTTCAGTAGGTCTATGTATAACTTGGTTTTCTGTAAAGCTCTCTTGTTCTGTTGTCCTCTTCCAGATCAAATATTTAATTTTTACTCTATTACAATCAAGACATTTAGTCATTTTTGTTGACATGTAGCGTAAAGCTTGATTTTGGGGGGCAATTCACAAGTTGTCTTATACGGTTGTGACTAATGACTTATTCTTAATAGTATTTTTTATTTTTTTATGATCAATATGCAGCAATGCTTCCGAAAGGCAATTTTCAGAGATTATATATGAGATCTACATCCACAAATTTGACATCATGCTGTCTGAATTCTAGATTGGTTGAAGTTGGGATCGAACCCGGGACTGGAATAAACTGGAATTATGGAAGAAGATAATAAAATAATCTCTTTCCCACCTAATTTTACACTATTTCTTGGCAGTGGCAGATATAAGAACATATTAAGCTCTGTATAATTTTGTTAAATCTAGTAACATGAATTGTATAAATATTGCCTAATATTTGCACAGAATACAGAGATTTTATATTTGGAACGAAAACCCGTGTGGACCTACGAATTACAACTTTGCGGTACTGCTAAAAATAGCAATTTAAACATAATACAACGAGCACAAAACAAATTCCTGCGGCAAATATTAAACGCTCCTCACTACACGCCAACATGGATTCTCCACAAAGACACGGGTATACATACAATTCAAGAACATATATCAATGTTTGCCTGTAATTATAAGAATAGAATGGACGCCCATCCTAACCAACTAGCAAGCAACTTATACCAGGAAGGTCAGCCGACCAGGTTTTAAGAGAAAAATACCTAGAGATCTAGTATAGTTTATTTTTATATATTTTTTTTTCTCCATATTTGTCTTTAGTTTTTTTTATATTAACTATAGTAGATACGCCACTGAGCGTATCTACTAATTTGTAAACAATCAATTGTAAACAACTTGTCAGCATTCTCTGCTGAATATAATTAATTTTATAGATTGCAGAATGAAAATAAAATATAAAAAAAAAAATTAAAAAAATGTATTATTTTTAGAAGTAATTAACTGAATTTGTAATTGTGATCGTGTGGTTGGAACTCATTTTTGCAATACTCCGAAAATCATATGGCAACTTCAGAGACCTTTCCCAAAGACCTTGTCTATATTTACCCAGCTCTCCATCTATATCACAAAATCACTAACACGTTGACCTGCGACCACACAGACGCTTGTCGACAAGCGGACCTTTTGCCTCTGTGCATGTGGGCGTGCTTGGGGTCCCAGCCGAAGACCATTCGACCGGTGTTGTCGAGTACCATGCAATCATACGTCCCTCAACACTGCCAAAGAGCGGTGGAACTGTTTATACTGGTAAATGGAAACTGATTCCAGTTCTCTTCCTGAGCAAAAGTGAAATGAAAGGCGACGTCGACGCGTGAATTTGTTATGCAAAGTGCAACACGTGCAGGATATATGTCCAGGATCGGATTTATATAAAGATTATCATAATTGACTTATTTGAGTGAGATTTTAAAGTGATTGCTAAATTGTGCTTGTAAAGGATAGTAAGTGATTTGAAACAAGACTTTGTGTTAACGTTTTTTTTTTGACTTGATGGAATAGGATATACACAATTTGATAAGGTAAGAAGTATTAATAATTATATTTTAACTGCAGCTGATGGTAATTGCCGTTGTAAACAATATATGCAATCTATTGGGAGTTGGTATGCACCTTCTTGCATAGTTTTTTGTGATGAGTGACTTTGAGATTGATTGACTGGTTGTGATAGATAAATTGCATAAAAAATTAAAGAAAAGTTTGCCAATATGAAAATATTGCATATTATATCTTTTACTTTGACTAATTTTATATATTAGTATTATTTTATGTAAAATGTCTATGATGATTCTGTATTTGAATTTATATTACAAAAGATTCATTAATATCGAGTAACAGAAATTGATTATGTAGTTGACAAAATTAAAGAAAAACTTGAAAAATTAAAAGAAAACTATAAAAATAAAATATTGGGAATACATAAATAATGAGATCAATAATATCAATAACAATGAAAAAATTCAATTGGTAATTAGTAATATCTTGTTTTATGTTGACATCAAATTATCGAGAGTGACTTTAAATTAATTATTTTGATGTTAAAAGAAAAATATATTGCTCGTTATTTAATAGACCAATAATCAAAAATATTCTTCAATAATCCCATTTATTTAAAAATGCTAGTTACCTAAGATGATATTCTGCAAAATTTTATAAAATTGCTGTATTAATTAATTAATTAATCAAAAATCTGAATCCATCTTATTTTTTTATTAATTCAGATATATAATTTATTATAAAAATTTTGAAATTAACTTGTTTACTCGACTGATCAATTTTATTTCTGCCTTACTAATAAAAAGTTTTAATCCATCTTATTCGTTAAAATGCAATTTTATCAAACTTTAAAATTGTTAGTTTTTTAGCTTTTGGCAATATTATGAAATCGCTAAATCGAATAATCAAAAATTATGATCCATCTTATTTATGTAAATGCAAAATTATAAGTAATACCATTTTAAATTTGCTAGTTTGATAATTATATTATTTTTTTAAATGATGATATAAATTATATCATTAGATTTACTAGATGTTCTCAAAGGGCATTTGTAAATAATATAGTAAAAAATGTTATTTTAATTTATGTAACAAATTTACTTTTTTCAATAAACAATCAAGGTATTACGTTCAAACTATGACTAAATACTGATAATCAAATTACAAGACAATCTAATGTCTCAAAGTATTTCAATCATGTGACATATTTACATAACATTAAAAATGACGAAACTTTATGCATATTTTATACACAATACAATATGGCAATTAAAAATGTATTAAAAATGATTTTACAAATATATTTTGTGACTTAATTCTAATTAAATTGGTTTTTAAATTGTATACAAACGCCTAAAGTCTACTTATAATTATTTGTTAATTATTGCATAATTTAATCCTATTTTAGTATAAGGATAACAATTTAAATTAATTTAAGCCTAGACCAAATAATGGATGTACAGATTATCCTGTTAAAAGATATATATCGGTTTTGACTTTATAATTGTAATGCGGATTAGAATAGGATTACTTAAATGCGGAAATTAAAATCCACTTAAGATTAGTTTTTAATTGCATAATAATTTTTGTTGCAAATCATAATTGGTGCGGCAATTATTTATATTCTACATAAATTTACATAGTCAAGAAATATTGATCTGCTGATAAAAGAAAATAACTAAGTAGACAAATGCTAATTTTCAAAATTATTATATATTACCTTAATGTTTTTTAGTAACAAATTATTTAATTTTATGATTCAATTGATCTGAATTGCAATATTTAATCAGATGTATCAAGCAAATGATATTTGAAAATGATGACTAATTTCCTTGATTGATCAATATTACCTTTCCAATTCATATAATCGATATTGTGAATTCTATTTTATCATTTCACTTTTGAATACAAGTCAGTCATATTATTCAGGAGTGAATGCAAGTAATATGCACTTATGGTTTCCATAGTGACTTTGGTCATGGAATATTGTTAATTGTAAGTCGTACATTCGTTTAATATAACAGTACAGAACAACCTTTAAAATACCGGTCTGTGCAAATTTTTCAACTCATTTTGCAGTGATAAAAAAATAGTTAAAAATTATTTCAGAAGTACTTTTGATATTAAAATTTTACTTAGAACTGTTGATACTTAAGGCTATAAATATTGCAATTTTCATATTAATAATTATTTGAATAACAAGTAACTTTGCAAGGTAATACTTGAGCACGATTATTAAATTATAATATCAT
This sequence comes from Ctenocephalides felis, assembly GCF_003426905.1. Lineage (NCBI taxonomy): Eukaryota > Metazoa > Arthropoda > Insecta > Siphonaptera > Pulicidae > Ctenocephalides > Ctenocephalides felis. The sequence continues at coordinate 3,520,684 of NW_020537646.1, forward strand.
TAGTTTCTTAATGATTGATGCAGAAAAAATGATAAACAACATATTAATATTTATAAACAATGATGAGGATTTTTAAATAGATTAGTTAAACATTTTAGTAAACAGTTACACAGTTGTTTGTTTTTATTTCTTTTTGATTTTATTCTAAATTCGGATATAAACTAGGAAATTTTAGATACCTTATTTCTTGTCTATGCTTTTAATTTATGAGTCTAATTTTTGTTCTATAAATCGATACTAAGGATATTATCATACACAGAAATTTGCTGGTGCCTTCGACAATATCTTTTTAACAAAGTACAAAGACTTTTTTGTAGTTGTATTAAGTGATTCCATCTGCTTGAAACCTTAAATTCTGATTGCAGTCTCCAAATTTATTTTTAGTTTATTATGTAAGACAAGAACAAAGATCCAGTATAAATTTTCATGTTATTTCCTACCACTTTTCCTCATTATACCTCGAACCTATCAAAATATGTTTCACCATGTTATCTTTTCAACGGCTGAAATAACATCGCTTTAGATTCAAAAACAACATTACAAGATATTTACGGCAAGTACCTAGCTTGTTTTTAATTGACAGCAACTTCCGAGCCCTTTTTACCCTTACAACGCCCCAGGACGTGCACCTGAGATTGATTGACATTTCTATGCGATTCTTGTTGATTGCTGCAATCAGCATTGGACAGGTTACATAAGGCAGGGGTTGTAAAACTATTATGCTAAAAATATATATTTTCATTCCATATACCAGCAATATCGTCAAGGTTCTACCAAAAATGAAACTAGAGATATCGACATACTTAACATTGATTTTGAACAGTTTTGTCAATTCCGAATCTATATTTTAATATTTTCCATTGATTTTTTCTAAGGTTGCGAATATATAATATTTATTGTTCCAAGTGGAATTTTTACAGTTATTTTGCGGTATTGTTTTTATTTTTAACCCATGTCGCAAACGGTCACTGTCATCTATCTGTTTAGCCATGTGCTAACAAAGTGTAATATATAATAATTGAACATACAATATACAATAAGTGTTTATTCCGACACATATCATTTCTTTCGTGCTATAACAAAAATATAGAAATAATATATACAAAGTAACGAGATTCATTTATTTCTAATAATCAAGATATTATCGTGATTACTATTATACATAACATTTTTTTTATTATCTCTTTTATTTACAACTGTCCGAATAATATTAGGACCACCACTGTGCGGCCTGATATGCCCTTTCTATTTATATTAATCAAAAAAAATTACTAGATGTCATATTTATAGAGGGTTGTAATTACTAAATGAAATAAAAAAAATTACAACTGTCCAGTTAAGTACATCCAATAAATTTGATGAATTTACAATAGTTGGCCAAAAAGGGATATTGTATACTACAAGGGCATGTTGAAAAAAACAACTCAGTAGTTTTAAATTCATGAAGAATTTTTTTTCATATGTCAAGTATGATTCATAGTAAATATATTATGTGCGTCTATGCAAAATTAATAATTTCGATTTGTTTCTATTTAAATTGATTTGAGTCACATGTACATATTTTCAATCTAAAATAATATAAAACTGTTATGATAAAATGCCAATTTTGTATTGTTGATAAAAACCATGCTGGAAAATAGGCTATAAAAATTATCCACGATGAATTTCTTTTATTTGTGATATATTTAACCTACATTCTTTTATAAGAATAATCTTTATGCTTATAGAACAAGTACAATTTTAACCAGTCCTCTCACCAAATCAATATGTTTAATCAATATTAGTTGTGCTAGTAAATAAAAATATTTTTCAGCACAAAAATAAATTAATCTATATGTTAATTGAACTGATTTAGACAAAAATTGTAAAACTGCAATACTTTTATTATATTCAAATTTCGTATTATAGATTTTATTGCAAGAAACAATTAATAAATTGTTTTGCAAATTAATATGTCTCAAAATATATATATATACCAATTTTCTAAGATTTTATAGTTATTTATACAACTTAAATTAGTTAAGGTGAATCAAAATGTATTAAAATGTATTTACAAATCTACTTTTGTCACTCGCCCTAATTAATAAGATTTTAAATTACGTATTATACAAACGTCTAAGCTCTACTTATAATAACTTTTTAATTATTGCATAATTTAATCCTATTGTCATATTAAATAAATTATGAGTATAATATTTTACTGTAATTTAATGCTAGACAAGTTAATGAAAGTATTAAGGATTATCCAGTTAAAAGATATAAATCGCTTTTGACTTTATATTTTTTGATTCTAATGTGAATTAGAATAAGATTATTTAAAGCAAAACGCAACTTCCAAATTGATAATAATTATGAAAATATGTTTATCATCAAATCTTACAAATTAAATTTTTTCATGTAAAAAGAGCCCTTACCCATTGTGCCATCAAAATTAAATTATTACTTTTGGAATAGGGTAGGGCGGGGCACAAAGGTCCAATTTAACTTTGGGCAATAATATTCTGAGAACCAAACCAACTATATCACAACAAATAAAATATGTCAAATAGGCTGCTATATGATTATGTTCAGTAAAACTCCAGCTAATCCAAACTCCCCATAGTCAGTGTAAAATTGAACGGCCAGGGAAAAACAGGAACAATGTTTTATTTTTAATTTTAATGGGATTTTATGAAATAATATTTATATTATTATTATATATAACCATTACATAACCAAATATAAATGTAAAATAAAATATGTGACCTATGAAGGTAAAAATTCTTTACTTTACTTGTTTTTGAGATATTGGTTTTACCCACGGACGTTTAAGTCCCGTTCCATCCTATATCAAATATAAATTGCCAACCTTTGGTTTGCTTTCTAAAAAGCTATGAGTTAAGAAGTATCATCACAACGGCTTACAGAAATCTTAATTTCTGTAAAAATAATAGCATTATATAGAATTTATAATAATTTATAACTCAGCAATAAGACGTTCTCATAACTCGGACATTGTCCATACGCAATGCGTATGCATGTCATTACTTATATTATCCTCGTCAATTTTTTGAACATTGACATATGACTTTTAAAGAACCACAAAAAAAAAACTATTTTTACCTAACGACTACGTCATTGCCATATTGCGAAAGTAATAATGGGCAAAATTTCATGTTTCGTTCAAAAAAGATCGTTTTTTGACATTTGTGCTGTTGTTTTCTATCTTAAACTTCTGTCTGCACAGCAACCACGAAGGATTTTGACAGTTTTTAGTACCACTTTATATGAAAACTGCTACTTAACATAGCGTTGCCATAAAATTGGGCAGAATCAACACCTTAATGTGTATTAGCATAAGATTACTCAATTGCCTAAGATTAGTTAAATCTGATCTCACAAATATTCTTCAAATTGTGATTATTTTTATATAATATCTTTGTGAGTTGTTTTTTCCAACATGTCAAAGTAGTATACAATGTACCTTTTCGGCGGACTATTGTAAATTCATTAAATTTACTGAATGTCCTATACTGGACAGTTGTTCTTTCAGGGCTACTATGAAAATTTATAGCTAAGTAATAATACAAGTTTTTATAACTAGCGCATAGCGTTTGTCCATAGGCGTTGCATGTCATTACTTACATTATCCTCGTTATTTTTTGCACATTGACATATGACTTTTAAAGAACCAAAAAAACTATTTTTTCCTAACGACTACGTCATTGCCATATTGCGAAAGTAATAATGGGCAACATTTCATGTTGGCATTTGGCATTGTCGAGTGGTTCTGTTGAGCTCGAGCCGGCCGGCCTGAGATGTGGTGCGGTTTGTTTCTTATTCGCGAAGCAAAGCGCCCGTGGCGGACAAACTGCGAGCGAACGAGACGACGACTCGAGAACAAAACAGAAAAGTTACTAATATAAATAAAAAAGTACGAAAGAAAAACATGTGCGAGGATGCAAAGTGCACGAAGACGGTGGATGTAATAGAGATGTGAGGTGTAATTGTAGTAATACACACATTATCGATATGTTCTGATAGTAATTGTTGGTCTTACAGAGTTGGAAATGCTAACGTGACAATTTTATTAAGGGTTTACATAAGTCCAATTTTCATTTTTGACGTTGGTTTTCTCATAGTAACTGTTGGTTTTTCATGGTTAGAAATGCAGAAGTAGAAATTTTATTAACGCTTTATAAGTCTTTCGAAAATTTTACTTACTTTTACTGATTTTTGGCGATTTTGAGTCATAGAGAAACAAAAACAAAATCTATTATTTCATTAGAGATATGTTCTGATTATAGCTTTTGGTCTTACATAGTTAGAATAACAACATTTTTAGAAGCTGCAAAGTTTGATTTTACAGAGTTAAAATTGATAATACGACGTGATAATAATATTATTAATAATTTTTTATTGAGAACAGGTGTACGAAAACGTCACATTTGTCTGAAAACTGATGTGACTTTACAGACTTAGTATGGACTTAGTATCGCTGAAGCAATTACATAAATTTGTATCAAAATCAAGAAGCATTATTTTTTTTTAAGAATGGCTTTTTGAGTGATTTATAACAATGTTTTGCAAAATCAAAGTGCGTTTTTTAAGTACAGGGGTATGAAAACATCACAACAGTCTGATGATAATATTTGATTTTTTAGACTTTAATTTTCTAAAGCATTGTAACAATTTAATTAGTAATTTATATCAGTGTTTTACAAAATCAAGGTAAAATTTGCAAAGAATATCAAAGTGAAGTTTTATTTACCTGATAATAATGTGATTATATTTACTTGATATAACTCTTGATTTTGCAGAGTTAAAATTACTAAAATAACATAGCAATATTCTATTAACAATTTATAACAGTGTTTGGTGAATTTAAAAATTTAAGAATTTAAAGAGCAAATTTGAAATTTTTATGCTTACTTAATTCATTTTAAAAGAGCAAAGTTCTCAAAATCTCGGGATTGTTTTAAGTATTTTCAAATGATTTGTTACTCACCATTTTTATAAAATTTTTGATTGTTTTTTAATATTTTTGTTTTTTTCCTATGTTTTAGGTCTATTACTGTTATAAAATTTCATAAAAATCACGATGCAGTTTATCTATAAATATTTATAAATATATAAAAACACAAGTAGTTAATGTCTGAAATGACGATAGTAAAATGGGCATTTTCGTGTATATTTTTTTCTATGAAAACTACACTTAAATTACTTATAATTTCAACTGCTAAAAATATCCAAAATGTATGACAACAATGGCGTCGATTAAATTTTGAACTCTCCTTGGTGATATTCAATATCACCCCCTCTTTCCCACCAAACATTACGTGTATATTTAGTTACAAGGAAAAATTGCATTTTTTTTTTATTTTTTTTTGAAAATAATTGGATTTATTTCAAATTCAGGTTGAGAATGAATACACGTGACATCTTATTAACTATAAACCTTCCTCTCCCACATGATGTTTTTTTTTTATTAAATCTATTAAATTATATAAAATTATAAACTTTTTTATTTTTTTTGTTTAAATGTTTGGATTTTTTTTAATCCAGGTTAAAAATGAATACATGTGACATCTTACTCACTATAAACCTTTCTCTCCCACGTGATGTTTCGAAGTTTTCTTTATTAAATCAGTTAATTTTATTACGATTGATCTATATATAAAATAATGTGAAACTTCAATGTTTAAAATCCGCTGATGATGTCTTGAAATTTTATGTTGATTATATGTTAATTAATATTTGATCCAATAATATTTAATTATCATTTATCATATGGCCTTTGAATAATAATCAATATTATAATTATTAAATCCAATAATCCTTCTTGACCTCGGCGACGTCGTGCATTTCATGTCTAATAAATAACGTTATCTGCACAAATTATATTATATCATTAACAATTATTATTAATCCATGCCGTTTTACTCATAAATAAGTATTAATATTAATAGTTACCGCAATTATCGATTAATATCGATTTTTTATTATTTTTCCCATCTCCATTGGCTCATTTCTCGTTCTCGGGCCTCTTCTTCTCGGGCTTCCCCCGCGCGAAGGTGATCGATCCAAGCCGGTTTGCATCGCACGGCTTCGTCGAAGTCTCCGGTGATATTCTCTATATGTAGTAACAGAAAACAGAAAATAATATACTTTATACTGGAGAGATTTCGATGAGAAGAAGGACGAAGAACGTTTTAATGTGTAAAATATTGGAGAAGTCTTCCGCATTATTTTGTTCAACTATTTGGTAATAAAAGTTTCAGTCAACTGTCGAAGTAATTGGAAATTGACGTTAAATTTTACGACCTTATATTATTCTAGAGATGCGATGGGTAAAATCTGATGTAGCTGTTATTCCAAATGTGAAAAGACATGTTAAAAATATTAAAAGATTTGGTGATAAAAGTTTCAGCCAACTATCGAGATAATTGGAAAAGGACGTTATATTTTACGACTTCATATTATTCTATAGATGCTATGGTTAAAAATTGATGAAGCTGTTTTTTCGCATAAAAAGGCATGTTAAAAATATTTTTCATGTTTTTTGTAGAACACCATTTATATATTGTTTGGTTCAAATAATATTATTTTTAACCATTATATATAAAATAATATTTTTATCAAGAAAACAAAATTTTTGAAAGGAGTGTTTCAACTAATTTTACATGAACACCTTAAAAAATACAAATCAAACTTGATTACACCAACTAACTTTTCTTTTTTTTCTATTAATTTATTCATCTATTTTGAAACTTTATTTCATATAAATTTTCGACACTAATTTTGTTGGTAAATCAACTATGATATCTTCTTAATTAAATTGAAAAATTGCATTTATTGTTTAAATTTGCAGTTTAATAGTTTTAGAAATCACCAATATTTATTAAATTTTGATAAAAAAAATGTAGAGATGTTCATGTATTTGTGGATGTTTGGGTATGTGTATATATGTATACAAATTTTACTTATTTTCTACTTTTTTGGTCTGATATATTAAAAATTAGATTTTTTTAATTAATAAACAGCCATCAAAATTACTTATAAAATCAATTCTATATGCTATTCAGTTACGATTTAACAACAAAATATAATATTTAAAATAATGCATACATACAAAAAGAAATAAAAATAATAATAATAGTATTAATGAACAAAAAACTAAATAAACAACTAGATAAATAATTAAATAATAATAATAAAAATGAATTTCAAAATTTGTATAGAGAAAAAATATGAACTGAAAGATATATGTAATTTTTATCTATATATCGTACTTACACGTTGTAAAAACGCGTAGCAATTTAAAATTATATTTATATTCGATAGAAATCACCAAACCAGACATAATAATTCATCACATATTCAAATTCAACAATAGGTATAATAATGACAAATTACATCTATTATTTAATGATATTTTCATTTTTATACACTGGTATAGCATTTATAAATTATTTTTTTGTATTTTAATCACAATTGGACGTTTTAGTTAAACAATTATTGTAGAAGTTTTTGTTAAAAAATTTAGAATTAAAATATTGCCCAAAGACCTAAAAAATGAACTAAAATATATTACTATTTTTTATTATTCTATAGAATAATAAAAAATTGTAATATTTTTATATACATATATGTACAACTAGAATGTTTTATTATTTTATACTAGAATGTTGTAATAAATTTATTTACTATTTTTTATTATTTCATGTGGTTTTGGATTTTCTAATTAATATTATTAATCAACACATTGAAGGCTAAATATCAGTATTATAAATGCTAGTATAAATTTAGTATAGTTTTATCCAAATGGTGTCATAAATTTGATCATAAAATAGGTACTAGTTTTTATAGATAGGTTTGATACTATCAAACATGTTCTTTCGTAATTATGTTACATTACAGCAATTTTGAAAAAGAACTAGTTACATATCTTAGACAAAGGTAAATGTTAAAAATTTTTTTTTAAATCTGTTCAATACTATTTTTGGTAAGTTGTCTCACCTCATTACGATAATCGCGAAAGAACCAAAACAGTTATGTGATTTCTATGTCACGATGCCCACATGTCATGATATTTGCTTTGAAGTCAAAGACCCTGGTGATATAATATCAATTTGGATGAATGAACAGTAATCATGTTTTCACAAATTAGTAATTATATGGATAAATACTTATTTGTTAACTCATTTCCGTGGATTCAAGACAAAATATAAAGTTACGCAGACAAAAATTTTATATATATTTGTCCTGGATGATCCTCTTTTCAAACACATGATCATGATCTGGTACGACAGTATTAAATTAAATTTACAAGATTTTGTTAAGTTGTGCTATTTGAGAAAATGATTCCTGCTATTTGAGAAAATGATGAAAATTTTGTTTTATATCTGATCTTTACACATTTATATTATTTTATTATTACTTTAGCTTAATAGAGCTTTAAATCATAAAACTTTTACACAAACCTTAATTACTAAACGACTGTAAATTGCTTCAAAACTGATTACTGTTACATTACATAGGCTCTTGAAACCATAATCATTTACGACTTACAATTTGCTTCTAAACTCTCTACTAAACTAATAAATAACAAGACCATCAATCTGGTTGCAACATTGCACATAAAAACGAAATGAATTTTATACCTAGTTTGACCACTAGATAAATTTCGAAATTGAACGATACAAATATTCCGTTATACTATTTCAGAAATGGACAACAGGTTAATAAATATTTTCGTAATAGAGGATGGTAAAATTAATATTATACTCCAGCTATATACTAAACCACATAATAAAAGCTATGCTATTGATCATAAAAATTCTCCTTAATTTTTAATAATTAGTTTTGTAGTTTTTTACGAAAATTGTTAACAATTTTAATGAATCTTTGTACATATATGTAAAAATAAAATTTTCAATATAATTAGATTTACTTAATGATATTAATTATTAAATTGACTAAAATAATTATTGAATTTTATAGAATAGTTTATTAAATGAAAAGTGCTAATTTTATAAACGTAATCATAACAATATGTTTACTTATCAATAAAAAAAAGAATAATAATTTTTTTACTGAATTTTTGTTTAATTATTGGAATTAGATGAATTGATTTTATTCTATACCTTAAATGCTAGATTCATTTCATGAATGAAAAGTATTTTTTGATCAAAATATTGTATAATTAGAGACAGATTGTAGTGAATTTGATTTATTATTTTTTAAATATTTTATAAAATAAACTCACTTAAAAATATATTTTACATTCACTAAAAATATAATTGATGGTATATGTAGATAGGTTCGTAGGTGTATTTTAAGAGTTAATCCTTGGTGTCTCTTTAAAATTCAATCTTGGTCGATAAATTTTTAAAATAAAAGGTTGTATGAATCTTAAGATATTTTTGGGTCTATTCTTGAGTTGATTCCGCAAAAACCTTTTCAAAATGTTGAAATAATTATAATTGAAAAATTAAATCAATATGTGTTTGAAGCTTTTAGTTCTGAAAAATATTAGCTACCCAGAAAAACATGAACTATAACAATATGTACAAAATGTTTAAAAATGTTTTCAAACGCCTGGATGGCTTCTCTACCAAATCTTGCATGCTATGTGGTCGTTTTCACTACCGGTTCTTTTAAATAAAGATGCATTCATAAGAGTGTAATAAATATGCATTTATGGATTAATAACGAAAATATTCGGATAACGGTGAATAAATATATACGATATACAACATACATGAACATTGATAAATTACATGAAATCTTTTTTTATGATTTTGCATAATTATAAGCGGTAGATCCATGAAATTTAAGACTAAGATTCAAAGACTATATGTCAAAACAACTGATGTTAGAATGATAATAATGACAATATATTAATATTGTAATAAAAAAAAAGTTGCAAGTTTGAATTTTGGTATGTTGATAGTCAGGTTTAATAATGAACTTTTGGCATTGAAGTTGAGTTGAAATGTTTAGGATTATTAGAAGCCTTTCTGTAGTTCGAATGTATTCTTTGAAGGTGACAACTCTCAGAGTCGTATTTCATATGCATATTAGTAATATTATCTATTGATATATGAATCTTGTTATGTAGGATGCAAGTAATATTATCTATTGATATATGAATCTTGTTATGTAGGATGCATCTGTTTCAAACTATTGCCTAAAGGCTTTTATTTCATTTCCGTGTTAAAAATATGCAGACTCCGTAACTTATGTGAAAGGAAAATCGTGATGTCAGTTGATGGAATCAAAGCCGATGAACCGTCCCCACAATTCAAATCTAAACAAAAGAATTCTGTGTGTTTACATTAACATAATTCATAAAGCTCACAAGTAAAATTCTCAAGTATTATATCACTGCATAATACATAAGTAGAATTATTCTATTATGCAATTTTGTAACATTCTTCTCATGATGAGCCGTCAAATTATGAGGAACGTCTCACTTAGAAGAAAAAGAGATATGCCATCGATTAACGCATTTTATTAAATGCTTTCTATTGTAATAAATTATTTATGCGTGTTCTGATAATATTTTTATGAATAAAAGATTTTTTTATGCATAAATGACACGTAATATGTAATAGCTCATATGGAGCAGAACGAAACGATTGCTGTTTATGGTATAAAAAAATCATATGTCAAATAATAAATATTTAATTTTTCTAAATTATATTTATGAACATCATTCTGAATTTCTATAAGCTCAAGTCATATAATTCCTTATAACCTAGGAATATTAAAAACCAATTCTAGTGGTTGACCATTATCTTCGTAATGTGATTATTATTAGATATTGCTAATAATGTTGCAAGCTATTTCAACTTAAAATCATATTTAGATCTATATTATAAAGTCGAAACTGATATCTCTACTGCTTGATGTTAGATTGTCCAAGGCAATAATAGAACTTGGAACTTTGTAGTGGTTCGAACAAGCCTTATATACTAATACTATATTTTTTATGATGGCAGATTTTGTATTTTCCATAAATCTTTTGCTTATAAATTTAACTTATTTACTTTATTAACTCTGCTTTATTTAATTAAATTTTATTTATCTACTTATTTTTTTACTTTTCTTTATTTACCTTTTAATAGCATTACGATATCTGAAAATCTATAAATAATTTTCGTTGTAATGAATTATATAATTTTTAATAACAAGTAACATGAATTCTCCGTTATATCTTGTTATGTATCAAAATTTATTTATACAAAAAAAAAATTCATACAAAAGACATATATTTTTAGTTTTATCTGGATATTTAGTGATATTGCAGAATTTAAACTTATAATTTGCTTACGTGTTGATTTAACAAAACGTAGGCACTAAAAAAACTCTACTGAATACAAGTAATTGTAATTGCAAACTTTTTATTAATAAATCTTTTAAATGACTTGCTATTATTGATCAGAATTATATTTACAAAATATTTCTATTAATTTTATATATTATAAAAATAACAGAAATTATATTTATATGCATTTGTTTGAGCCCTATGGGACGAAAAGGGATAGATGAAAATTTTATAATTAATTAGTTTAAAATGCTTATAAGCTTATATTATATATTGAGATGCTGAATGGGATATTTCACTCGATGATGCATCTAATTCCGCTCAACAATCATTCCCAAAAGATACATGCGCTATTTTCCATCATGATAACTATTTTTAACAGAATCGCATTTTTGTTTACATTTTTATTTATACGTGATCGGGTGCAGCTAATATTTTTTAAAATTAGTAACAATTATATTATTATAGATAAAATGTTTTAAAAAATTGAGCTTCAAATGAACAATTCAAACAATAAGGTAAAAAGGTAAAAATATAAAGGGCGATTGTTCTATCAATAAATATAATAAAAACTTGCTCCAAATATATTTTAAAGTGATTTTTATATTTTATTTATAAGATAGTATAGTTATTTAGTTTATAATTATTGCTTATTCGTGATAAAATCTTTTTATTTCATTTACCATTACCAATTTTGGAGCAGTCATAAGGATAATATTTTTATCGCCTCAGTAACATTTGATATTTTGTTAAACCCGCAACTAATGTTTACACAATGCTTGCTTATTGACGTACAAAACCATATCTTAAGACAAGTTTTTAATTAAACATCTCAGAATAACTATGAATAATTCATTCAGTTCGCCGATGGAATATCCTTTTGACTAATGTTTTGTGAACACACTCACGTGGAATAATCATTGTTGTATACCATTTTGCTTTTTATTAGCGTTAATTTGCATAGACGAGCATTTGATCTGATGATGTACAGTAGTATATTATTAGAAATATGATGATGGAGGTAGATTATTCAATCGACATTTAGAGTGAGTAATAACTGTTATTTTTACACCGCGAGATATAATACTGTAACGCTTGAGGATTTTAATAGATTAATTGCGGAGCTTAATGTCAGTATGTCAAACAATGTGGTACGACTACATTTCTAGGTTGAATTGGTAAATTTATGAATAATAAAAAACTATGTAGTTAGAAAATGACTTCAAACATCATTTGTCCTTCAAGGGCTATTTTTACTTAAAAATCAATTGCTCATATAATCATTGAAGGAACCAAAAGCTTAAAAATTTAAATAAAATCCTTTCTAATTCAATTTCGAAGATTATGCACGATATTTAAATTTGAGTTATTTAATAACAACACACTCCTTAAGAGACTACGGCGTAAATAATCCCTCATAATAGGTTTAATACTATCTATCCAGGATCAAATTAAATCTTTTTTTTCCAATTTTCGATCCAATCTCAGTCACAAAGGAACCTCTCGCGCCGCCTAAGTTCTTGTACAAAGAATTCCTATTACCATATAGGTACATCGGACACTTTAATAAATGAAGGTAACCGTGAATAACAAAGAGGACATTAAACATTTTAATAATACGTCCGTGATAACAATACCGAAGAGCTTGCATTCTAATGAGAAGGCGAATTCCTAAGAAATTCAACGGCAACCGACTCAAAAGCCGCAAATAATAATAAAGCTCTATTCCGTAATTGCCCAGAGATGGAATAACTGTATAAATAGTCATATTAAATGTTATATACATGTGTGTATGTGTATAAAAAAAATAAAACAGTTTGGAAATTTGTCCTATTTTTCAGATTTGCAATGCACCGAAATGCATTTTCTCGCGCCAGGGGTATGTAAATAATATTGACTAAAATGTCCACTTTCCTCATTATGTATGTAAAATATATAAATCTATATGATTCATACCCAGTTGACCTTCAAAATATTTTAATATAAACTTCATTCATCTTTTAGATTTATTTTTGCTCCAATTTGCACCATCATCCTATTAGATTCTAATTGCAACAATTAAAATAATTACAAGATCTTGGAAGTGATTCCAATTATTTATTCCAATGATGAAATTACTACTCGAATCTTATTTTTTTAACCGTAGGCAACTTTTTGGTAAGAAGTTCTTGTTGTGTAATACTTTCGTTTTTATTATTTTGGTTAAAAAAATATTCACATCATTTGATTGATTACATGTTTGAAAATATGATATGTGTGTAAAAAGTATGAAGTAAAAAAATCTTGCTAATTGAAAAAAGTTATAAACAAATTATGTCAATTTTCTTGCTAAACTTGCTAATTGAAAAAAGTTATAAACAAATTATGTCAATTTCCTTTTTGCTCCAATTGACACTATCTTCCCACTAGATTCTGATTGCAACCATCAAAATAATTACCAGATTTTGGAAATGAATTTGATGACTCCAAATCCAAATTAGTACTAAAAAGTACTAGAATCTTGTTTTTCTTAACCTTAGGCACTGCTTATGAAGACAAGTTTTTTGTGAGAAGTTGTGTAATACTTTCGTTTTTATTATTTTGGCCTAAAAAATATTCAACATCATTTGATTGATTGCATGTTTGAAAATATGACACGTGTGTAAAAAAGTTTTGCTTCTTTTTGCTTCAACTTACACTATCTTCAAATTAAATTCTGATTAGAACAAGCAAAATAGTTACCAAATTTTGGAAATGAATCTGATGACTCCAAATCCAAATTACTACTAGAATCTTTTCTTTTCAACCTTAGGCTCTGTTCATAAAAACAATTTTTCAATCAATAAAAATTATTACCAGATGTTGGAAATGAACCTGATATCTCCAAATCCAAATTACTACTAGAAAATTATTTTTTCAACCTTAGACACTATTCATGAAGACAACTTTTTTGGTAAGAAGTTGTTGTGTAATACTTTCGTTTTTATTATTTTAGTTAAAAAAAACATTCACATCATTTGATTGATTACTTGTTTGAAAATATGACACGTGTGTGAAAAAAGTATGTAGTATAAAAACTTGCTAATTGAAAAAGGTTATAAACAAATGATGACGTGAATGTAGTAATTGATTTAATAAAATGTTAGAACAACAAATTGGTAAAAATGTTGGCAAATGAAAAGTCTATTAAAAGGCCCAAGGATCAATAAAGAATTAACTTGGATAGAAATCTTCTAAGTCTGGATGACTCACAAGGAATACCGACTGGTATTTTTTTCACCTTTCAAAATGAAAAAAAAAAGAATTACATTCCGAAACAAAGGAGGCTGCTTCAAAATTCTTGGAACTTCTTAAGCTGAAACGTTATCTCGGTTCATATTTCTTCGAAGCAACACCTGATTTCTTGAATGTTATTCGTCATCGAGTAAATATTTGAACAGTTTGATGTATCCTGTGTTAGTCATTGTAATTATTTTTTATTGTAATGGATTTTATCTTTGCAAATAGCTAGTCATTCATAAATATCTATTGCAGTTTAATCTAATAATTATAATGAATAATTTTTAAAATTATTTAAGCAAACAGATAGAACAAGCACTATTAGATTTATTCAGGCGGGATCATTATGTATATCTTAATACAGGTTTATACCAAAAAATTTAATTATAAATTATATGGACAATTATTTTAACCCTTTTACTAACTTCTATATTTTGATGAATTTATTGCATTGTATAGGAACTAATAATTTTAGTAATTAATTTTTAATAGGTAAACATGACAACGGTTTATAAAGGCAGAAAAATCTATAAATTAAAAAACAAAAAATAAAATAGCTTCAAAAATCATATAACTTCAAATAAACGTCTTACGACTTTATATCGCTATAATTTAATACTATATCTATTACCAATAATTGCAAAACTGTTCTTTTTGAGTGTTTTTTTTTTTGAGACAATGGTCCATATATTTGTAGTATTTCTATTTTAACATTGTGTTACAAGTTATGCTAAATACTTTTGCGCTCAAACATAAAAAGTAGAACAATTAGAGGCAAACAATAGCTTTATTTTAACGCAATGAATGAGTTACTAATAAAATACATATGTACAAATAATATGTATGTGAATTATATCTTTAAGTGTAGGAATTATCAGTTATAATAGACAGAAAATTTATTGTAATTTTTTTTT